>NW_028185039.1:8726685-8749473 GCF_003343005.1 Rhea americana | reverse complement strand
TTTCCAAGCATGTTGGATGCAACCCATTTGATTTAGGAAATTATCTTCTGGAATAGCACCAGTCTTTTAATGTATGCCTTTCATATTGTAGCTCTGCGATTTAGTACAATCTTCTTCTCTGTGCGCAAACTCTAAATAGATATTAAGAACCCAGGCATCCTTTACTTTTTCTGTTTTGATGTCTGTAACAAATACCATTTAGGGCCCTATTTTATACTTYATCTGTTTTCATACTGAGCATTCAAGATCACTTTCATATTATTTTTCAGTGAATCAGAGAGAGGTAATTCCATTTTTTGACGTAGAGTTTTCTCAAAAGCTAGTAATGTGTTTTGGAAATCTCTAGTTTCTGCTTATGAAATGGATGCAGAATCTATCCCTGTGGTTGTTCTGTAATGTAACATCTTTCTCACATTAGATATTTTTCAATGATGCCTTCTCTTCTTTGTGAGAATGAAAAACAGTAGCTTATATTTAATAAATGTCATACCAAAGATACACCAGATTTTCAATTGGAAACTATGTGAAGTGCACAGTGTAAAAGCCACACTATATCAGTTGGATTCACAGGCTGACAAGGACTGTTAGTTATGTCCTGATCCTTTTATGGTGACGTTTTCTGTGGAAATGAAACTCTTCAGGTTAAACCAGGTGCTGAGTCTGCTCACTCAGCCTCTCTCTCCACAGTCTTTTCTTTATTATGCGTAATGCTCTTGCAATTAAGAAATCTAAACTTGGAGATTTCTCTCTAGCTAAGCAGAACCAATAGCAACAACAAATATTAGTGAGCTATTTATGGAGAAAATAAGAATTCATGACCTCTTCTCATTCTCATAAATCCTTGTCCTCTCATAAATCACTTCCGTTTATAACAGAGAAATGCTGTCACCTTCCAGTGCAGTAAAAATATTTGGATCTCGGGAATGTGCATTTCTCTCATTGACTCTCTTAATAGCAAAGCAGCACGCCGTGGTTTACATATGGGAACACAGTTGGTGCTGTCCTCCACGGGCCGTTAAAGAAGGGGGATGACTTTCAGCGATGCCGGGAGGATAACCGAGGCATTTCTGAGGAACAGTCTGAGCAGCATTGCTCTGAGAGGGTAGCCCCAATTTTTTTCTCTGCATACTGCCACTTCAAAACGCATCTGAGTCTGAAAATAACTGACCTTCTCATTGCAAATTTAGATAGAGGCTTTTATTTTTTTTCTCAGTCAGTGCTCTTTGGTATTATCACATCCATGCTGTACACGTTCTTTGCATTAGACATTTTTAAATTGCAACTTAAAAATAAAATATCCTGGTGGCAGCAAGGGAGGACGTATCACACATTAATTGGATGTGCTTGTGCTGGCTGATTTTGCTCTTTTATTGCTTTTCACAACATTTGTAAATTTTAGTGGTCATAACCTGTGTAAATCTTCCTCCCAGTTCGTTAGTCTTACCCATGAAGGACAGATGATGTACATTTTTACGGCATATTAGGCTATTTGGTTGAACACATATATACAAGAACTCGGCTTGACATATTGGCCTCCTACACAGCAACATTCAGATTACTGGGTAGATGGTCCCCCTGCGGTTCCTGTTTTGTACCCTGCACTGTCGAGATTCAGAGTGCCAGTGAGGATCCTGATGACAGCTGAGAGTCCCCAAACTTCCCGTTTGCATGGCAACCACACGGTCTGTTGTACAGTAACTACTTGCTTTGTCAGTTGTTTCAGGCGGAACTTAGAAAACAGTTGGCTGTTGAAATGCATCTTTTTATGTTCCTCTCTCAAAAAAGCCTGATATTTTTGCTTGATGCGTTTTGTTAGAGCACACGATGCCTCCCTTTCCAGCAGCAGGCTCGTGGTGATGTTAATGGGTAAGTGGTTAGTTTGCCGCATGCGGCACTATGATAATTAAAGCTTCTTTGTGGGAAACTCCAAACTGATGCTCGATTCGCATGCTCTTTTCTCARATGAAGCTCATGAAAGTCATATCGGAGGTGGTAAGGCATAGTATCAGCAAGCAAAATAGTCATTAGTTGCAGATATCCAATTAGATACCAACTAGGCAGGGCTGAACACAGTCATTTGTGGAGGGAATTAGGGGAGGAAAAGGCTTTCCACAAATGCTCCACTCAAAGGCATTTTCTCTTTCTAAATTACTTTGGACCACAGTCCCAGAATGGTGCTGGGATAGCAGCTTTTGGTACTTTTGATGTAAAACCACAGTCTTGGCTCCCTGACCCTTATCACACAGATGCAATAATATTAACTTACACAGATCCACATAAAATATCTAGCTTTCACCTGCTACTTCAGATGACTATAAGGTCTGAACTGCTGCCTGCTGAAAGCTATAGAAAGGACCTGATATCTAGGATATTCATTTTTTTAGCCATCTTTAGGATATGATTCCAAATAACTCATAAATGTAGAGTTAAATTTAACAGCTAGCTATACTCCACCTGAATTGGTGTGCTATCTTGAGTCAAGGTGTCGTTAATTGTTACAATATTGTTTTTAATGTGTATTAATAAGAAGCAGGCGCAATCTACCGCAGATGTGGCTGTGCATGAGTGGCTGGCAGTGGTGCGTGTAAGAGCTCCTTGGGTTTTGCATGCGGACTGACAGGGGACTTTCGGAAGGAATTGCGTTCTTGGACGTGACAGTCACAGGAGCAGTTCCAGCATGGTGACCTGCTCTAGAGGGGAGATCAGTGTGGTAGAGGTTTTTCTTGAAAACTATGATGACAAAGGAATTAGGCCTATTTCTGTTGGTTTTGCGGCAGGTTTTTTAGCGTACACACCTGAGGCAGTTTATTCAACAGACAGCATGTGGTAGCTTTCTGTGTCTTTATGTGAACCGTAAAAGTCTCTAAATGCTGAAGAAATCCTTGTAAGAACCCCTTTGACCTGGGTGAGGTATCAAGAAGTTTAAGAGTGGCCAAAAGCAGTTAGATCATCCAGTCTGACCTTCTGTGCACTGCATCTATACTGTATCTTCATTCAGATATCCCTACGTAAAACCTAGATATTGAAATTAGACTGAAGGACTATAACTTTCAGGATACCAAGTGACGTGCCACGTACAGGGAGCAGATGGACCAAACCCTTGCTATTTCCAGTAATTGCTTAGGGGAGATTTGTTGTGGTAGTCAAAGCAGAAAACATGTTTKTCTGTCCTTCCGTCCTTGGGTTCTGAAGGGAGGTATGACTAAACAGAAATAAGGGGGGGCGGGGGAAGAAGCAATGACTGGTATAACTCTGAGCAGGCCAACAAACTGGGCATCAAGAAAAGAATTTGCCATATTACCTCGCAGCAGCTGTTCACCCCACCTGGAGTCTCAGCTCCACTGTTGGCCATGCCAAAAAGAAAAAACAAGTGAAGGGGAAAAATCTTGGAGTAMCGCCTACCTTGCCCACAACCCTTTCACCCAGATATGCTGCTGGCCTTTTGCAGGCTCTCCTGCCGGGGTGCAGTAGGGGTGACTCAATACCAGCAGTTAGATATTACCTCAAACAATAAATTATTTCCTGAGCAGAGCTGAGCAGATGCTCCCTCAGCCTTTGAAGCAGGCTGTAAGTTGCAATGGTAGCAAACTCTTGCAGCTGCTGTTGAATGACTGCCCTTTTACTTTCGGGACTTTCTCTGACCTACACATTTTCTTTTATTTTGCTAAAAATAGGTGGTCTTGAGCCTTCAGCAAAGTGACCTGTTCAGGGACAAACTGTCACATTAAAGAATGAATTTCCCTTTCAGGAGACATGTGCATCAAATCAATTATCTTAGTAAAGGCTAAAGAGCATTTTACTCTACCGCCCAGGGAACTCCGAGGTTCTAACGTCTTGGGCACCTCTGGGTTGCTCTGAGTTTGGTTGTTTTCAAAAGAGAMTATAGCACTGATTAGGAGGAAATCGGTGACAGTGGCAGAAATGGATCTTGTTTCTCCAAATTCCAGATTGACTTCTATACAGTGCTATCTTTCGAGATATAAAGTGCAGGATGGACTAAATATTGATCCAGATGCACGTTTTTAATCTGGAGGTTAAGATTTGCCACAACCTAAAAAATATTGCCAGTATCCCTGTTTTATTCCATTAATCTAGTCCAAATTGACAGGAAAGATGATTCCAGTCTCTGAACATGTCAGTCCATTATTTCCTGTGTTTGTTATTTGCATGATATTTTGAACAGTTGCTTTGGGAAGAGGCTTTCCTGTCTAGAGTTTCCCTTGTACTGTTACTTGAAAGTTTTCAGTGCTGCTGTGGATATTTTGACAGCGTGTCAACAGGYGAACTTTTAAGTACCATCCATTTCATCTTGCTGTCTCATCCAAATTTAAAAGAGCTACAGATATTACTGTTTCACTGCAGTTTGGGGTGCAGGGGGCTTCTGTCCTTGGATGACAGGCATGCAAGAAGTAGATTTTCCCATTCACAAGAGAAGGATCTTGGCCCAAGACTTCCCCCTTCCCAACAGGTGTTCCAGATACAAAGTACAAGTCCTATTTTATTTGCACTTCTTTCTTCCTAGCCCTGCAGACTACATCTCTTCCTGTGATTTAAAAGACAGTACCTTGCTCAATTTTCTCAAAGGATTGACATAGATCCTGGAGGAACAGCTAAAAGCTTTTGGGGCAGGATTTTAGACATTTTGTGCTTCCCTGGCTGGATTGATGAGTGGTATGTGGGATTTTAAATTTCATTTGATTGTGCCTTGCTCACCTTCTGTCCTGGGAAAATAGGCACCCTATCTCCAGGGTTTGGATTCCCCAGAAGGGGCCAGCTCCTAAGCATCCATGTCTGTTATTGATTATTGCATAATTTGTTTCACTTTTGCATTTGCTTTGCATTTATCTTTGCGGCATACAGTCTTTACCATTGAGGTTGACTTTAAATCAATTCCCTGATGTCAGCAATGGCTGCGATTTATTTCGAAAAAGCAATTAGCTTTGCCGTGGAAAATCTTCAGACATAATTTACATTAAACTATACTGAAACCTCTAAGCCAAATTGTTGCAAGATCAAGTGTTTTAGCAGGATTAGYCCTCCAGTTTTAAGTGTATGTTACTGCAAGATGACAGGTGCTTTTGTAGAGCCATGAAGTAGACAATGACAATACAATAATTAGTTATAGAGATTTGATATGTTGTGTTGGGAGTATGTAGATAGGTTCATATATGATCCAGTCCTTCCATATGCATTGAAATGTCACCTCTGTATGGCACTGAACATCACTTAGACACTTTAAGAAAAGTAGGTGAATTCTGAACTGCTTAGCTCTTCCCAGCTTCACATTTGCAGGCAGATTTTGAGCCAGAAATGACAAACTGCACTAAATGCTGAAACACAGTTTTTTTGTGTTCTTCTGTGTCCTAAATGTTACAATGTCCTTATGAAGCATAAACTGTCTTGGATCCTATAGCTTTCCTGAATCCTCAACTTATGAAAATATTGGCTGTTGCAGGTGATACAACTTTTGGATGATGAGTCTCCAAACATAGTAATCAACACATCATGGACGCAACAAGGACTATCTGCCCAAATTCTCAGGACAGAACCATCAGTTTTATCAGGCAGTTCAGCCCTATAGCAGAGACACATGATCAGATTTGTTTTGAATATGCATAAARCTGGTTTGTGTTTCAACTCCATGTTAACATAAACAGGATTAATGTCTGCATGCTTTTTTAGGAAGTTTCAGAGTTTCAAGTTTCTTACTCCTGTCCCTGTTTGGAGAAACTCCACCAAGTTTCCTCATTGCTGCCTGGCTTCTTCAAGAAATGGCAGGTTTCATCCACTTTCCTTTCCAAGCCATAATTGTACCACAATCATTTGAAATATGATCCAACGTCATGTTCAGCTTCATAATAAGCTTCATGTCATGATAAGACGAGCAGTGAAAAAGCGCCTAACTCAATAGTTTTATCTGACATTTTCATTATGTTTCAAAACTTCAAAATATCTTATCTAGTTACACCAAGATATTTTAATTAGGAAGAAACCAGTTTTACAAGCCAGGTTGTACCTGCTCAACCCAATCCCTTTTAGAATAATAATAATATATGTAAAGCATGCTCTGTAARAGTATGTTTTACACATAAAGAAACCATAGAATGAGACCAAATGAATCYGGAAGATACCTGTGGGAGAGACTGTCTATGCAATCTAAACCTTAGAGCTTGCATTAGCTTGCTTCTGAGTAAGATGTCTAGTGCAGTTTCAAAATAAAAACACAGCCTATTCCACTCTTCCTTTGGAATACAAGTTTACAGCTTACYAGCAGAATTAACAAAACACAAATGYCTTAAATTCTATGTGGAGAGCACAGAAAACAGATTTATAGGACACTTATCTTCTAACTGAACAGTTACTTGCTCTTTTTCATTAAAAAATAGGTATCTGCAATACGCTAKCACTTCCACGGAATTTATGATGAAGCGATGTCCGTTCATTTTAGAATGCCAGGATCAGTTTAACCTCAAGATGGTGCTAGATGGTAAGTTGGCTGTCACAGCAGCTCTTGTTTGTCATTTAAATTTTTGCAGAATGAAAAGGTATAGATAATGTGTAATTGTTTAATAACCAGTAAGGAAGGATAAAGGCTTCTATTACATATATATATTGATATGTTTAGTTATCTGAGCAGAACATAGATTGAATTGAAAATATATTGGCTATACCAATGCCTCAGAACACAGTAATGCTTGGGAAGAACCAAGGCATATTTGAAAGCCACTGGAGCAACTGTGATAGGAGACGTACAATGTGCCGTGGGAAGACTTACGTGACTGTTAAAACCAGATAGTAGTCTGAGAGTAATGGAAGCGTTGTTCTTGCAAGTTTAAGTAAATGAAATGTATCAGATAAACATTAATTACTTAGACTTCTTGAAGAACTAAAAGGGATACGAGGCTCTTTCAATCAAAATAAATACTGTGTAGAAGTCCTTTAATTTTCGTTCTCAGTGAAGCAGTTGTCCTGATGGAAGATGKTTATCCAGGGCTTGGCTGTGGCCCWTTAGCTATACCAGCATTATAAAAGTGGTAAGATCTTACTAGTGTGAACACGGAGGGACCAATACAATATATCGGCGTACGCACTCTTCTGTCAGCAGGGAAATGAGCTGTACCAGGWCTCCGGCGCCATTACTCTGACAACTTCGTTAGCGCAAGCGGCTGTGTGGGTGGTGTCACCCAGCACAGAAAACTCAAGGTGCCACCCAGAAGAGTTTCACAGGTAGCGAAGCTGCCCCGGGCGCCCAGCCTGCAGCGCGGGCCGAGCRGCGAGGCCGTGGCTGCAGCGCGCACCGCCGTGGCTACCCTCGGAGCTACCCTCGGGCGCTGGCGGGGAGAGCTTGGTCTCTGGCACCACTGAAAACTGGAGATGGCCTCAGATAAACAGACTGTTAGGAATCCTTCCTTCTTGTGGAGGAGAGGCCATCGCACAAAGAAAAAGATGAAATAAATAGAACTTGTCTTTTCTCTTTTTGATTAAAATATTCCCCAGTCTGCCTAAAAATTTAAAAAACAGTACCGCTCATGTGCAGGGTTTTCTCTTTCAGATGTAGCACCAGGTTTGATTTTCTTGTGCAGCCGGCTGTGGCCAGATGACCAGAAAGTTATATTGCAGCTTCCTCCCTTCCTTCTCGTGACCGTGTTGTCACTATTTATGGCAAAAAATAGTGCCCGGTTCATAAAGTGCAAAGTGTTGGTGATGGAAATGGACCTAGTCACTTTGAAAATATCCTTTCCCAACATGAAATCTGAGTCTGCTCCAAGACTGCAGTTCTTGTTTCCTTGTCCTGCAATTGGTGGGTATTGGAAAGCACTTTCTAACTCAGGGTTTGTAATGTTGTTTCCTTGTCTTTTGTCTTTTGTAATGCTTTTATTGTTTTGGAAATAATTTTTAGTCTTACAAAAAAGTTTCAAAATGGGAACAATTTATGTGTCAAGTCAATTTATTTTGCACCAGAGAGGCCTTTCAAAAAGATGGTTGTTTAATGTTCAACTTGATAAATGAATCAGCAAAATAATTTTGGGACTTCTAGATCAGATATATAGTGACAACAGGCTTTTTATTTTATTTTCTATTTTTAATTTGGATTTTTCTAATTTTGAGAGGCATTGATATCTTTCAATTTTTATAACTGTTTAATGCAAGCAATTATTAATGAGGAGGCTGAATTAGCCAAGACAATGTTATAGCAATCTGAAACATTCTGGCATCAAAAGGGGCTGCCTGATCTCCTGGAATCCTTGGAAATTTGCCACTGTTCCTCTGTATTTAAAAAAGACGATTACAAGTCCCTTTCACTTGTAAACCTGGAATGACATAAATGAACACATTGCTGCCTATACAACGCAGACTTAGCCTCTTTAGCATTTATTGAATGCATTTCTTGGAGAGAAGGAATCAGCTAAATGTAGTTATTTGGCTTTATAAAGCAAGGATATAGAAACAAGATGATCTGTCCTACCGAAAGACTTGTATGAGGTACACATAAAAGTATAAATAGCCTAGGAGACAGTGTCCTCGTAAATGATGATCTTAAGGTTGTAGGGCTTTTCAAGAAGATATTTCTTGTCTAGACAGTTATAAAGAAACTGGAAGTTGATTTGAGGTTTTATTATAGGGAGTGTAATTCTACATCACTCATATTCAGTATTTAAGCAGGACAAATATTTTATGTATAATTTTTAGAAAGTATTTCAGAAGGAAATATCACACTGGTCATCCCAGCTCTCTGAAAATCTATTTTAAAGATTATTTCAAAAGCAGAAAAATCGTGGTTTTAGAACAGTAGGGAAATCATCATACTATGACTTGTTTTCATTAGATTAAATTCCAGAGTGACATTCCAGCTGACAGAAGCAGGGATCTAGCAATAACATTCATGCTTACATGGTTCAGGATTAATCAAGAAAGGAGCTAGGGTACAAGTGTTTAGCTAGAAGTCATTTTAAGTCACAAGTACATAAGGAGAGCTGATTAATTATGTTGTCCACTTTGGGCAATGACTGTGCAGGATAAATTGCATTTGAACTTAGCCACAAGAGAGTTTAAAAAAGAAAAGCACTGACTGTCAATTAAAAAAATACAATATTTTTTCTTCCCCGTATAACACAATGTATTGTTACAGGGAAATGATTCCCGTCGGCTTCACAGAGGAATTCAGGAAAGCGTTGTTTATAGATACTGTTCCTGACTGCGGGCTCCTCCAGTTCCAGTCTCTCAGGTGCACCTTGCTGATGAAACACGCAGGCTGAGTCTGCCGCTAGTCGCTGACCTCCGCCACGCAAAGATCAGAGTCAGCATCTGCATCTCCATATGGGGGGAAAAAAATCCTGTATTAAAAAAGGGCTTTCCAACAACTATTTTGGCAGGGACAATCATAAAGATGGTCTTTGAGCATCTTATTTCACTGTTAATATATTCCCATCAGGAAGTTAAACTAATTAACTTCTCTCTTAGCATACCATAATGATATTTTTACATTTCCCAGAGTGCGTAGCCATTCAGAAGAAAAGGGAAATGTCACCTTCCCATAGACACTCCATGGCAGGCACTGGAGGTCATACTTGAAGCAAAACTTTTGTATGCTCTAAGTTGCTTATTGGAGTGGAGTAAAACTCAGTGTCTCAGTGGACATCACTGGTTTGGCTTGACAGGTGTCTGTTCTGTCTCTATTTTTAAAAAAATTTTGTTGTGCTCTTGACATCACTGCTGCGTATTTTTTCTGTGTAGTTTGATTTCCAGAAAACAAAAAAAAAAAAAAGAAAGATTTCAATATTGCCATGCAGTGTTTCTGACGTCATCTGAGAAGGTAATACAATGATGTGATAGTTAAAGGCCCTGGATCTCTTTAATCTTGAGCTAAGCTTACTTGCCCTCTTTTTTTTTTAAGGTTTCATTTCTTCAGTCTGTCTGTGGAAACAAGAAAAGCATCCCTTGGAACACAACGGATCTCAGCAACGAGCCTTGATCAAGCGGAGCAGAGCGTAATTTAAGTGAGTAACCGAGGACAAAATACGCAACACCAGTGTGTATGCAAGCTCACCCTCTGATGGCAACTTCTGTCGCTTCTTTACTGGTAGTATTCCTACAGTAAGGATGTGCACTTTACAAGTGTTGTTGTCAAGATATTGTGGAAAGCACGATAAAACGGAAGGACAAGGCCCACTGTCTGCTGCTGCTGCCCGGAATGCCTAAATGAGATATTTTTAGTCAATCGGAATCTAAAATGACTTGTGTGTTAGTCAAGGTCATTTTTTTGAACTTGTCTGATGCACACAATGAAGCTGCTGTATTAAATGCAGTTCAGCATAATAGCCCTAATTTAAGATGTAGACAATTATGACAGATTAACCAGAGATAATAGCTGTGAACCTGATTCTTTATTACCTGGATCAGCGATGTTGGAARAATAAATGGAAGATATAAATGAAATAATCTGTTGCTGGGCAGTTGAAGAACATGCTAAATCACTTGGTTAACCAAGAACAAAGATTATGTTTTTGAGCTGACAGAAAAAATCATGGTTAAGGTCACTGCAGATTTATTATGCCGAAGAGCATTATGATAAACTAGGTTGTCTTTATAATATAATTAACTACAAGAAGCTTCAATCTTCAGCTGATTCTCTGTTGCTGGCACATGAATTTGTACTAAAATTCATTAGATGACAATGTCATCTGTTCAGATTGGTGGAACTCTGTTGAACTGCATGAACTTAATGTTTTCAAAAGTGCAAGCGGGAGTGAAGATGTTGGTGCTACTTGCTTGTCTGGCTTTTAGGAAACTCCAGAGTTTTGTAACTTTCTATTCCAAAGCCAGGATGAACACAGAGTTTGGTTTTTTTTTTCCCTCAATGCAAAATTTGTGAGGGAAAAAGGAGTTCTGGATGATTTAAATATTATGTTCCACTTTCTATTTTAAAATGTCTGAAGTATGAAGCGGATATTAACTGCAATGAATTTTAATACATATTTCAGGAAAAAATAGAGGCACATTCTGAAAATATTTAAAATCATTACCTATTTTTTCTCATTTTGATAATACACTCTATTCAAAAAACACGTTTAAAAGAAGCTTCAGTTTCTGTGAAGGCACCATGGTCACGGCAAACATTTGGATGAAAACACTCTGCCAGCCCCGCTGGAGACTGCGTGCCCCTTAAGCAATAGCTGCCTATGGGACTCCCAGCTGCTTTGGGGACCCTGCGCCCAGGTTTATCCCATGTAACTTCAGTGGTTTCCTTCATGTGTTGGGCAAGGACGCTCTTTGCTGGTATGGCCAACGTGGAGAGGTGAGCAGCTCAGGCAGACGGCACCCCATGCGGTGATGCCCTTTCTCCCCATTGATGAGGGCACCTGGGTATTCCAGCGTCCGGTGTGGGGAGGGTGAGCRTGCCAGAGGTGTTTGGCTCAAGAGRCTGAGGCCTCGGGGCCCCAGTGAAAGACCTGCGGTTTATTCCCTGCTGATGAGGACTGGGACGAGTCTTGACCTCTAGAAACTTTTCTGTGAAGTTTTAGAGGGTCTTCTCCTAGGCAGGTATCTCTCACCGGCTGCTTCAAGGGGAGGTCCCTGTTGCACTTTCCAGTGCAGTTAAAGCTGGTCAGGTAATTTACACTGTAAAATTGTGTGTCATGAAACCAAAAGCCTCAGGTTCAACTCCTCCTCTGGGGACTGCTGAGCACTTACAGAAACAACACCAAGTAAAGGATATCATACCAAATTCTTATTTCAAAATTACAGAGTAATAATGCAAAGCAGATTGAGGAACTTCACAGATATTTTGAAGAAATATATTTTGCCCACAGATTTTAAGGGCGGTGAATCTGAGCATGTAATAGCCTGTGATGGAGCATGCAAGCCTGTCCGTGCCCCTGGAGAGGATGTTGAGGCCCCTTCACATAGAGTCTGCACAGGGTCTATTAAGAGGAGATCCTGCCAGGTCCCTAGGAGTTAAATTCCCAGCCACAATTTGAAGCTATTTAGGGTGTTACTAATAATGGCAACATCATTATCTGCAGCCAAACTCATTTACATTCTCTATTTTGAAAGAGGGAATTGGGATTAGTTAGGAGAGGACTGCTTTTCCTCCCAGCCAAAGGAATGAGCATTGGGGTAATCAAGTGAGACCCAAGAGATATTATAACGTCTTGTTCTTATGTTTATTGATTATCAGCCTACATTGATGACATGCAGTTACAGATATTTCTTTGAAATACAGCTTGAATGTTTTGATATAAGCCACACATGCACCTTGTTTAGATTTTAATAATGATTTAGTAGCCATAGTTCTAAAATCATCATATTCGAATTTGCATTAGTGTGTTTTTCTGCTCAACACTGAAGCAGCAGCATGCACAGCCTGTTTGCTGTCTTCGGACAGGGCATTTTCCTCACTGCAAGGTGAATTCTTTAGTATGAGCTGTACTCCTTTTCTTTTTTTGTGTATGTGTGTGATTCTTTAATTTCTCTGCTAAATAGGGATAGCCAATCTGTTTTTCTCTGAATCCTCATAAGGCATAGATCAATTAAGAAGGTAAATGGTGAACTTAGAAGTGGAGCAAGAATTTGGATACTCAATAAATAAACATGACATCGCAGGCAGAGGAGCCGCAGCTAGCCTGTATTTCTGTAACCAGCCCTGCAAATGTCTCCAAAACAGATGGCCTACTTTGAGTGGAAGTTATTGAGCTCAAAGCAAACTAAGTGGGTACAATTTTATGTCTTTTATTATACTCAAAACCATACTAAGTGGTAGTAGTTGTCCCGAAAAGACAGAAAGTCCCCAAAAGGCCCACAGAAAATGGTCTCGCCTGCTACCTGGTAAAGTGAAAACCACCCTCGACTGTCCAGCGCTGCCTTTCTCACAGAAGCGAGTTTTGCTTCCTCCCCATCTGTCGTTAAGAGATAGATCTGAAGTCAGCCGTTTCATCTTTCTGCAGGAGCAGTTGCATATAGTCTGTTCAAAGCATGAATCTGAACATCAGCAACCCTATTACAGGCCTGTTCACGTGCACCCTTCTCCTCTCAGTAAAATAAAGCGCTCGCCTTGGGAAACATTATCTCAGCACCTGCAGTGGCCACTACTGCTCTACCCGCCGCTAATGCCCCCGAGTGCCAGCGCGATTTCAGATGCCCTCCAGTGCGAGCTAATATTGCCAAAGAGATTTCAAATACCAGCCAGCCCTTGCTATTCACACCCGAGGAGTTTAAAATACCAGCACTACGAGTAGCCTCATAAATTAGCAGCACATTACATTTTTTCATTACAGGTGTGGCAATGTCATCCAAGAAAGTTAATGACTCAGGCACCAGGAAATGGTCTTCCAGGTAGCAAATGTTCAGCAGATCACAGGATTCCATTTATAGCACAGAAGATGATCTAAAATGTCACTATTGCTCTGGAGAAAACAAAGTACTGCAACCAAACGTGCTGGAGGCTATGTCAGTGAGAAAGCAGTTGCTCAGGTAGCTAACATTCGTGCTTATCTATTACACTACACATATTGTCTTTAGCAACTCCGTGGCTCTACGTAACAATGTATGGTAATTTTCTCATGATAGGTATTGGTAGTCAGCCTAGTATAGTACTTTTTTTTTTTTTCCTGAATGCTTCAAGCCTCACTACAAATCTTAGTAATTTTTGCTGCCGCTCTTTGACATAAGTCTTATTTAGTTATCTCAGGAAGACATGCACTGAGAAAAAGAGAGGGGACAGAGTTTGTCCAAGGTTACCTCAGTGACAAACAGATCTGGGTACCTTCGCTCTCAGTCTGCTGACATCGCTGCTGCCTAATGCGGTGTCTTTTCCAAAAAAATGGGTTTCTGCACGCCTCCCTATGGGGTACCTGTGATCCTAAGCATACTAAGGTGATACTATTCTATGTTGAGTTTTATACAGAAGTCAAGGTTTCCTAAGTAATTTCTGTGAGGTTCCTAGGATGTGAACCTAGAGTATGGGGATCGCCTAGCTATTTCACATAGGAGACTGGAATAACGTGACTGTCTGCAACCAAGCAAGTGATGTATATTGTCTTCAAAGGCAGTCCTTAACCTGTTCCCTTGAGAAAGCTTGAGCTTTCGCTGGTACATTCACTAATATGTAGCTTCCTATGACCAAATTCAAGGTGAGTTCTAGACAGAGGTGATATCTATCTATATCATCTTTTTAGGTAAATTAAAATTTTCAGGATGGTGGGGAAACCTTGCTATTTTAGTCTTCTTTTACTAAAGTATCTTCTTCAGATTTACTTACACTAGTCACCAATGTCATCTATTTTCACTACACTACACGTGCATYTCTGGATGGGTCCCCAGTAGGCTTTCCAGATGTCTCTGGAGAGGGGAAGAAAGGCTGGTCCTGGCAGGCTTGTGGCAGGGGTATTGCTYCTGAAGTCCCCAGAGTTGTTCTCACTAGTTTGGGCCACAAGCATTTGGGACTGAAAGCCTGACAGCAGAGTGGCTCATCCAGTCTACATAGGAACTGGGCTTGCAAGACTAGCTTGCATAAATGCCGAGTTTCAAATTATCCAGTATAGGAARTACAACATGGGCTGCCTGGGTAGAAACTAAATGTCTAGCTCTAGGTGCTTAGATTGCTTCATTTCCCCAAAATGTTCTCAAGCACCAAATGCAGAGTATTGTCCAAACAGAGTTCCCACCCTGCCTGGTACTTTTTACAGTCTCTACTCTTCACATTGTTTTCAACACCCAGGAGCATTCAGAGCTTCACAGCCTAGCTGGATAGTCTTTAAAGAAGAGCAGGACAAGAGAGGAATGCATTAGTTAGAGTTTAACAGCTTTCCAGGAAAATGTCATGTCTCTGCAAGCTTGAAAGTTTTCCCTGGATACTGAGTCATTTTTGCACACAGAATTATTCTGGGTCATCCGGTCCACGATACTGACTGGTATTCTTCACTTCCGCACAGTTGCATAACAAAAAAAGTCATGCCTGGTTCATTCAACGTCTTGTGGATGATTTGGAGAAGTATATGACAATAGCCACAGGTCAGGACAGTTGAGAGTCAGGTTACATTATTACAACTTGCCAGAAACCAAGCCTGAAGGCAACATTCAGTATGGCAAGAATTGTTCTTTAGACTTCCCATCGTAGTTTCCTGAATCTAATATAGCTGCTACTCTTGTTTGYATGGAACATGGAAGAGAAATTATTCTACACAAGTTAAAATCAAAGACTTGGATTATAAATAATCCTTCTGTTGGTAACAGATTGGGAAAAATGATTTAATTATATGGATGCTATTGCATCTGAGAAAAAACCAGCCTGGTCTCCAGTGCATGTAAAACTGATCAGATCTTTGTATTTTTATACTAGGGTCACAGAGAGGAGAATCAGGGCTACATTGTGTATAATTTAGTAGAAAGCCACCTTTTAAGATAAAAAGTAATTCTCAGAGTTCACTGTCTTCTCTGAGAATAGAAATTAAATTCCTGCCAAAACCTTTTTCCCATCATTGACTCACCTTTTCTCTTAGAAAATTGCCCAGCTGTGCAGGAAGCCTCTGGATTTCTGACATTATAGACTGTCTTTGAAATCTATCTTTTTTTTTTCTCTCTCTCTCACTGTGACTATGTGTTGTCCAGCCTTCAGTCAAGTGGATCAACTTTATTTCAGTACTAATATCTGATTCTTTCTGTAACTACCCAATTTTCTTCACTCTTTTCAGTTTGCAGAGCATCCCAAAGGCTGAAAGGGTTGTGTTAGTATTCAGTGTCTCAGCTTTCAGCATGGGTATGCCCTGAGCCCCCAAATAGTCTCAGTCTTTCTATCACACRGAGGATGGTCATCATGTGTAGTGGTGAATACTGCATATAGAGGATAGAAAGGTTTTTGAGAATTATTGGAAAATTGCTTTTGAAGTGTCATCAATTCTACTGTATTTTGCACATCAATTCATAAAATAGTGGTTAGTGGAATACTCTTACTCTTTCTCACGYATTTTGAATCAGCATAATATTTAAGTGAGTCTAAAGCCTAAAGTTGAAGTCTGAAACCTTTGAAGCCCCTGCTGCACAGAAGGGGAGGKAGCTCTGCCCTTCCTTGTGTGGTGTATGCTTTTTTCGTCTTACGTTGAGAAAGCAGCTGTATTCATATGCATAATAAAACTAACATTCATAGTCAAATGATTTCAGTCACATCCAAATTTATACCACAGTTGGAATGGGGCTGGTATCCCGCTTTATACAGACCTAAATCCGTCAGGAGGCCTTTCTCAAAAGGGTGTTTGCATCCATTGAGTCTCCTTGACATCATGGAAGTGTTATAAAAGAGCCTTTATGAGATGGAAAATCATGCCCTCCTATATTAGTGTAGAAAAACAGATAAAATATGGTAAGTAAATATCTCAGAAGAAATAAATGAGCATAAAAAGAAAATAAATAAAAAGAAAAAGACCTGAGGGAAGATTATTTGGCTTTCAGAATTGCCAAGGTATTAATCTAAGCTGCATTTTGGTTTCTGTCCAACATGATCTGATAACCTCCTGAAGCGCTCTCTCTGAAGAAAAGAGAGGCCGAGCTTGCCAGAATCCACTAGTATGCAGTTAAACACTTTTGAAGGCTTGCCTGGAGAGCAATATCTTGCAGTTTATTTTGTTTTTTTCAAGCAATTTTAACATAAAAATGAATAGCCTCAATTTGCTGTGACCTTTGGCTTGTAAATATTTTGGTACTTTTTTTTTTTTTATAGTTGACTGTAGACCAGTTAAAGGTGAGCTTTCATCATCTAAAAGACATTGTGCATATATTGCCAGTGACATGATTAAAACAAGTTGATTATTGTTTCTTAAAAAAAGATTAGTATTTCTTAAAAGCAGCTCTTCTGTCAGATTCTATCAGCCTTTTCAGAATACAACAAATCCAAGAAGAAGCAACTCTCAGTTTAGCAGGATTTCGAGAAGAATGTGCAACAGTTTGTGCAATGTCTTGGGCTGCATTCAGAGCTGCCATTTCTAAATGGTCACTAGATGGCCATGACAGGCTTTCAGGCAGCTCAGAGAGTTTCATCCCTCCAGAGAGTGAAAGGAATGATTCATGGGAAAGTGGTGAAAGAGGAAATTAAGAGACATGAGATTTGAAAGCAGAGAGAATCCTTTTCATTAGAGGAAGGGAAACTGGGAAAAGTGGAAAAACATTTGACCACACAGTCCCATTATCAGGTTTCTGATTTTCCTAGCTGTTTTAACCAATCTAATATAAAATATGACTCCTCCCTACAGTCTTGCTTCCTTAAGTCTAAGCTTATATTGTAGCAGTAACAGCTGTGCTCTTACCACAGCACTGCGTGAACAAGTGGTATGGGCAGGAGCTGAACAGCAAGCTTGAAGAGCAAGCTTGTTCAATCTGCAGGTGTGGGAATACTAACAAATAATGGCAGAGCCGTGGTTCTTCTTGCAAGCACTTTGCAAGCACTGGTGCACACTTTGGCCRTGAATGGAGTAAACCAGGTAGGAGAGAAGGCATTTCATTACCTGTTGGAAACCACAAGCTATATTTAAGCAGTGGAAAGGATTTTAGCTTGACTGAACATATTGTTATTAAATAGTGTTTGCCTAGGTCTGACTTTGTCAGATTCGAATGTCTGATAAAGTAATCTTCCACCCATCTGTTCCTCAAAATCTCTCTTTCTTGGTGGCAGGCAGAGGCCAGACAACTCCAAGCTGTTACAATAAGAATGAGGCCTCTCTCCCATGCTTTTCCTTGCAGCCCTACTTCCTCACTATTGATTTTCTTTCCAGCAGAAGAGGAACACACTGGCCTTCACTTCTTATACATTTTAAGATAAAAGTGCACATTTCTTTTGTGATGGCCGGTCTTCTGTTTATTAAAAACTTCTTGCTTTACTGCCTGAGAGTGTCTCTGTTTGTGAGATAGTCTTTACTGTGTGGTGTATTGCTGGCCATTGCTATAACAAAYAAAGCATTGTTTTTAAGCTTCTGTTTTCCTTAAACCATTTGCAATGAAAGGTCAAAAAAACTTTAATTCTGAGGTGAGGCATTTGCTAGTGATTGGCTCAGTGTTTGGCCTTATTTATTGTGCTGTTTCCCTGACTAATCTACCTGTTCAGTGAACTGAAAACAAATTGATAGAAGTTACTCCTTTTTCTTATGCCATATTTTCAGTCAAATGCACTTGGATATAGATATTTTGGCAGAATATACAGGAGGGAGAATTGTAAGAAATAATATTAAATGTCAGTTTGCTTCTATGAGGCTTCACATAGAATAGAGTCTCTTCATAATAACAGCTAAAAGCCCTTGGTCACATCCAGTGTACTGTTGCAAAGATAAATAGCAGAGCCCCCGCCAAGCTGTCTGCATATGGGGAGCTGTTTCCTTTCAAAAGCTCGGGACTGCAGCGTGGGATGACACAGCCATTTCCAGCAGGCTGGCTCCCTTTCCAACCGGGGCTGGTGTTCCCAGAGGAGAGGAGCAAAGCTGGTTCRCACGGTGGTGACACCTGCGCGTGTGCCTCCGCGTCGCAGCCTCCCGGCCGGCCTTGCGAAGACGGGACGAGCCCGTCCTGCCCGGGACAGGGAGCTGCCCCGGACTGACCGCCAGAAGCGTCGCCCTTTCCGGTAGGTAGTGCCAGGCCCGAGCTATGTTTAAGCAGGTGTTCCCACAACTGGCCGCTCTCTTACTCAGCGCAGTCGGGAAATGGCAAGAAAGTCCTTGGTGGGATGTGAAATGTATCATATTGGCAGCAAACCCAAACAGAGACGTCGTTTTGCTCCCATATCTCATTTTGCCAAACATGAGATCACGTCCATCCTAAGTGAAAAACACCCATCAGCTTCCTCCAGTGCATCTTCAGTTGTCTCTTTTGTTAGCARGTTAGTATGATTTATAGCCAAACAGATAGGGAACATTATTATTTCTAAATAGTTTACGCTTAAAATCATAAAATTTATCAAAAGAATAATTCACTGAATAAATTTGTGAATTATTTATCCAGCTGTCTATGCTGAATAGATACAGTCTGATGCAAAGCTCGGTGGAGGCGGTGTCTTTCCAATGATTTCAGCATATTTTGGATCAGACCTTACAAGGAAAAAGAAAATAGACAAATAATTTATTTGAAAGCAGTTCCATAAAATTTTGGCAACTTATTCTCATGTTGTGATGTGTATAAATTGTATTCAACCAAATGCCAAATGCATTTTGAAATGCATGTGGTCTGTTCAAAGACAATTTGTAAACAGAAGATTTTAGCTTGTCCACCCACCTGTGTACGGGTGTAGCTCTTGGACAATTCACACTTCAGAAAAAGCCATTTTTATGAAGGGCCAAAAAGAAAAACTAAATGTATCATTTTAAAGKTGATTTAAAAATTAGTTAACAACAAACAGGAACTTAAGTTTCAAACTTAAAAAAAATTTGAAATAAATTAAAGCGCCTTTTAAGGAAAGCTGGGGAAAAGGATTTTAAATTGCAAAATTAGGATATTTTTACAAAAAAGCTATGAAATGATTATTTTAAGTTAATTACTCTAGATTGGAAAGCCATATTTCACCAAAAAAGAATGTCATCAAAAGAATTGATCTACTATGCTTGGAATATAGCCTTTTTTGCATTTTGCTAYGGTTTTTTTGCCTTGGTCATCATGTGTTTTGATATTTTGACTACTCTTTTTCATGGAATTAAGTTTACTCAGAAATAAAAATATTTTTAGCCCTGCAAAACTGTTCTGACTATGGTTTTGACCAGCTTTGACAGTGACAATGACAAAAGGGCAGAAGTTCCATTTGCAGCAGATTCGCACAGGACATTGTGCTACAATCTTCTGCTTCTGTAAGTTATTACTCTTTGCTGCAGAATTTAAAATAATGTGTTGGCTTTGATGTTACATTTGGTGGATGGGTCAGATTCTGAGCTTACCCAGAACACTTGCAATCAAATTAAATTGTCCAAAAGTGCAGGAGCAGGAACTAATTCATCTGCAGAAGATGTAAAAATCATGCTGCTGACATGAGTGCAAGGGAAAGGCCATGAATATGCCTTTGCAGATGGTTTTTGGTTTCGCCCRATGCTGTTCCAGTTACTGTCACACAGGTCCCACTGAGGCTGCGCGTGGGCAGAGATCGCGCTTGTCTGTCCGTGTCCCATCTGGGTACCACGTAGACCTACCCTGGGCACCTCCCCTCTCTCCGTGATCTGCAGCGGCTGTGGGAGAGTGTTTGCTGAGATTGACAGATAAAGGTTGTCAAAGTGTGATACGGCCGCCTTCCTGCTGAGGAGGCTGATGTAATGAATCTTGTAGTTAATAGTAATAATAATGGTTTTATGAAAAATATAGTTTGTCAAATGAACTTCTTTCTTTTTTTGGTAAGATAACAAATTTGGCTCACATGGCAGGAAAGGTGACATCAGACTGGGCTGCATATGTCTCAGGCTTAAAAAGGAGAAAGACACAGGATCAAGTATACAGTAAGGAGATTAAAACATCTTCAGAAATGTGTGTTTTTCTATTGGGGCACTGCATTTGAAAGGTGAATCAATTAAAGGCTCTTCTCTTCTCTTCTCTTCTCTTCTCTTCTCTTCTCTTCTCTTCTCTTCTCTTCTCTTCTCTTCTCTTCTCTTCTCTTCTCTTCTCTTCTCTTCTCTTCTCTTCTCTTCTCTTCTCTTCTCTTCTCTTCTCTTCTCTTCTCTTCTCTTCCTTTGCACAATGTCTGATTGGTTGATCACAAGGGTCTGTGCCATCCTAACTTAAGAGTCTGAGGGTAAAACTCAAAAACTACTAGTATTTGTGATTTTGTTGGCAATATAAGAGCTAGTTTTTTGAAAACTTCTTTCCTGAGGGTGTTCTACTTAATGACTGAACAAGTGCTGATAGAGTTGGGATTTTAGAGGTGCTCTGACTTTTATGGATACCTTGTCTAAAATATTGAGAGATGGAATAGATAATTAATTTTTCTCTGTGAAAGGATGTCTTATTTTAAGGAAAACTGTGAGCCAGGCTCTCAGCTGATACACTAGCAGAGCAGCTTTATCAGTTTCAATAGGACTGTACCAATAACTATAATTCATATCACAACCCCAAGTGTGTTTCTTGTGAACGTGAGGTGCGTTATGTGAAGCAATGTTGTTGTTCACAAATAAGGTATTCTGAACTATGTKCTCTCACATCAATTCACTTGTTTACAACAGGCAGTAATTACATTTGTCCCTGGAAGCATATGGATCAGAGCACAATTTCATGCAATTAAATTCTATTTTTGAAACTCACTGAATTATAGGACCTGATTTTGATGGATGAATTGATTTATTTCACTTTAATCTTAACATAAATATGTATGTATAATATACTCATACTTGCAACTTTTTTGGGGTATGCCTTGAACACTCTTTTAACTCGTAAGTATGCATTCTGATAAGTTAAGATCTATTATCCGTAGTTGAGGTGAATGATTAGGTTAACTTCTGTAACGTGTACAGATTGCCCTTTGCCTAGCCTTTTTAGATATATCAGTTATATAATAAGTGACAATGGGAAAAACATAGTGGGCTGTAGAATTTGCAGAATTTCAACAAATGCTGTACGTCTGGTTCCAGTCTCTTGAGAGGCTCAGTGGTGTATGTCAATGTTGTCATTTACTGATTGGTGGCAACTCAAGACCTTGCAGTTTGGCATCTCACCATAGGAAATACCATATCAGGATCCGGCTCATTGCTCCGGGTGTTGAACAATATGCTTGGCCAAATATGTTAAATTTGGATGCATCTGGCAGGAGAGGCTGCTGGGAAAAGCCCTGTCTTCCTGAGGCAACATGTGTCATACAATGCACCACATCTTCGGTGGGGTCGAGTTCAAAACAAAAGTCCCTGAAGATCTATAAGCTCAACTTCCTTCTCACTTAATTCAAAGACTGTAAAGAGAACGTTACCCTTTCCATGGTTTTAGGATGAAAAAGAGAAGGAAACGTTCTGACAATGCAATTTGTATGCCACTGCCTTCATCCATGCTCTACTTCAAAGGATTTAAATAGATGCTTTCAGCCACTGCCTCTGGTTCAGCACAGTGCACTTAGCAAAATGAGGAACATTAAACTACAAGAAATGTGGTCAGGYTGACTGTGTCCTAAATTGTTTAATAATACAGATGGAAACAGAATATACTGTTGAATACCAAAGGAGGAAAAAGGTGGCTTTAGGTTTGGATTACATCCGTGGTCAGACAGTCACCTGAGTGGGCCGCGGAGCCTCTTCGAGGACATGGGCATGGCCACAGAAAGTCAGACAAGGGCAGGTTCGTCCCAGCGCTCTCTCGCTGATGATGACCAGCAGCCGACAGCTTCAGAAGCGAGAGCGATCTCCCAGCTGTCAGATCCACCCTCCTGCAAACATTTTTGATACCTGAAGAGGGCAAAAGCATTCCCATGGCCTCRGGACCGCCACCTGCCCATCATGCACCCGAAGAGCCTCCAGGGCTGTCAAAGCAGCGGGGGCCGGGAGGGCGGGTAATGCCCTGCCGCCCCTTCGCGAGTGATGAAGAGAGCGTGATGTGTGTTTAATGACAGTGTCAGAGCCCATTTCACTCATTTCTCTGGTGAAACAGAGACAGCATGGCCAATTTCCTCTATTTCAGCTTTTGCAGTTACTAAGTCAGTTTAGAGAAACACCATCTCCTTTCTGATCACATTGGGAAGCTGTTTTGCGTATGGCACTCGTGACTAACCTTGCCTCAGGGACGGCGCTACGTTCTCGAGGGGAAGGATGCGTTGCCGTGTGAGGTATCACAAGTTTGGTGCATTTTTTTTTTTTTTTTTTT
>NW_028185039.1:8639661-8726421 GCF_003343005.1 Rhea americana | reverse complement strand
GCTGCACGTGGGGCACGGCGTGAGAGCTGCATCGCCCCGAAACGCCGCGCCGCCAGCCCCGTCGCGCCGCGCACACGAGCCCCGTGCTCCTGCGGGTCCGCCACGAGCAGCAGCCACGCCGGCGCCAAACGCCGCTTCTCAAGGCTGTTCCCTCCTGCTTTGCCTGCCTTATCTGCAGGCACGCTGCCGGGTTTTTCTCTTCGGAGGCTGCTAACTTAGTGTTCATACTGAGTCCCTTCTTATCTCCCTGTCTTGTCGAGYGTCGGATTCCCGGTCTGTCTTCCAGACACCTTCAGTCTGCACTTATCTCACTTTTGTGCTTCTGAAATCTTGACCTGAATTTTAGCATCTCTTTTCGAAAACTGCAGTCTTTTTGGTCTCTTTATTTTTCATTCTTCTATCAGCCCGAAACAACAGCAGGGAAATCCTCTTTCCAAACTTATATTCCAAATCTAATCCTTCTTGAACATCTGTCCTTTCATCAACAGTAATCTGAGGCCCACCATAGTCTTCCTCGCTAACGTGACATTTCACTTGTTATGACCCTGTTCCTCTGCCGCCCCGTCCTGCCCATGTCTCCTCCCTTCCCAGCCCTGTCSATACGCAGCCCTCGCTTCACCCCCTTCGTGGGCTTTTGGTCTATCCCTGCAGTGCTTTCTCCTGCCTCCGGGCAGTACCCTTTCCCCAGCCTGTTGTAAATGGCACACCAGTGCCTTGTCTTTCTTCTGCCATAAGAGGAAGCAATGTGTTGCTCTTTATTTGTTCAGCCTTGTGCACCTTTCTGAACTATGGAAGAGAATCTCATTTTTATCTATTATTAATAGGATTGAATCTCCAATCCCCTTGGATAACCCCAACATAAATACAACAGAAAATGCTCAATATATTTACTTTGCCAAGATGAGGCAATTAATATTTTATTTCTTTTATTAAATAAATAATATTTTGCTGGACTACTGTTCTTTGAGATAGAGATATTGCTATAATTACCACTGCAGTCCTATTCCCTTCAAACCTCCCAACAAACTAAAGGAGAATCGCTGAAGTGCTTTTGGTATTTCTGATTAAACAAATGGCTGGAGGGCTTATTTCAACCTTGGTTGAATTCATGCGGTTCACAATTAGTCCYGTTGTGAAAGCGCTTCTTCCTCCCATTTGTTTGGGTAAGTGCACAAGTGTGCTTGGTTGCACGCTTGTAGCGGTGATTGAAAGCCACAGGCTTAAAGATGAGTAGGAAGCCACTGTAATTCTCCAGCTGCTGCAGCCGCTTTCTCCATCTCTCTTTTTTTAACCTCTGTAATGGTTATTGCTGGCATCTTTATCAAATCGAGAATGTCATTCCAGTAAGTTCTGCACATGTTCCTCTTCTGGCTACTCTGTCGTGTTAATCTGCTTTCTTTAACGAAGATGACTGGAAGCCGTCTATCCACTCCCTGCAGCACTCCAGGGTCTTGCAAAACACAGTAGAGGTGCATATTTCTTTAAATATTACCATAAATGCAAAATTAATGTAATACTTCACGAAGAATAGCCTTGAGTAAGTTCCTTTTATGAAAAGATTTCTTTTAGTGAAATCTCGCTGCTTGCTAGCAGAATAGCAAAATGTTTTCTGGGGAAGATAGAACAGGATATAYGGAGTTGTCAAGCACTATGAAATGAGTCATAACTGGATTTTCCTAGCTAACCAAAAATTCAAAATATATTAGTGCTTTTGCAGAATTTTTTGCTTTTAAAATTATTGCTTTTTATTATATTTTTTGCAATAAGTTTGAGTCAGAGCCTTTTGATGTCAGTAAGAAGAGCCGTAGTAATTGCAGTGAATACAGGATGAATCTTGGTAGAATAATACAAATATTCTTGTCTTGCGGTTGGGATGAAATTTTCCTGAAGCAGACGAAAACAGGCCCCTGCAAAGTTCCTCGCATTTTCTGCAGAAGAATTTAAGAAACCTRTTTCTAGAGCCAAGGTGTTATGCTAGCCCACCCCTGCTCTGATTCAGCACTACAAGACCTGTAAGCGTGACTAGCTCTGTCTAAAGCTCTCTGGCTCTGCTGCCGGCCGGGCTCGCAGGATCCGCGCAGGGCCGCGCTGCCGGGCGCTCGGTTTGCACGGGCAGGAGCACCTCCGCGGYGCTGCCCGTCCCTCCGTGCGTCCTGGACCCCTCGTATACACGCGTATGTCCTCAACATTAAATGACATTAATTGATGCATATTAAGGTCAGTGGAAAAACTGGGAATATATTACTAAATTCCACTTATACTGTACTTGTGTCTTGCTTAAACATACTTGTATACCACATGAGCTTCTGGCAGTAGTATCTAATAGTAATCAGTATTTGGTGATATAACAATTGTACAGTATTAAATGATTAGCTTGTATATAAGGTAKCCTAATTTGTACCAGAATAAGCCATGATTATCACGAGCTCATCCTCATTATCGTGTATTCTTGTAACTGATATAACTAACTTTGTGAAGTGTACATATTACATCTTATCAGTCAAATAAATGGAAATTATGAAGGGGAGACTTAACACGGTTTCTTAGCCAGGAATTTTATAGCATTTGTGAAAGATTCTTTATGACAGATATAAAGTCATGTTACTAAAATACTTTATGTTTTTGGAAACCTATCAGAGTCTATAAATGTCTCTCAAAATAATGCTGAAGGCGTTCTGATATTGCATCCCCAATATCTATCTTTTCCCCTGTCTTGAAATAAACCACGGAAAATCTTTGGTTTCATTCACCCCTAAGGGGAGAAATCTGATTTCCATCTGTTTAGGGGTTGTTTTTTGTTTGTTTCCTTCTTGTGCTTCTAATCTACTAATTTTTTACTTAGCATTTTCCTTCGAGGTGAACCTTATTTAACCTTTCTCTGATTTCTGAGTGCTCAGGCAAAGAGGAGTGCTTGCAAGAGGATTACTTTAGAGGTAGAAATGTATCCTCCCGCTCTAGTGACAGATCCGCCAGCAGCAGTTGGGTGTCTTTGGCCACGTCCCGGCACGCCTGCCCGGCCGTTCACTTGCGCTGCGGAGCGAGGGAGCGAGAACGTCTCGTCCGCCCCGTCCGCCCCGTCCGCCCCGTCCGCCCTGTCCGCCCCGTCCGCCCCGTCCGCCCCGTCCGTCCCGTCCGCCCCGTCCGCTCCGTCCGCCCCGTCCGCCCCGTCCGCCGCGGCCCCCTCGCGCGCGGGGAGGCCGCTGGCGGGTTGCGGTGGCTTCCCGCGTTGGCTCTGCTGGGGTTAGCTTTACCTGCTGGTGAGGCGTCGCAGCTCGGAGCCCGAGCGAGCGGAGCTCCTGGAGGCAGTTGTTTTTCCGTCAGGTCTATCCAACACCCCAAGCCACTTGCATGTTTTGCTGTTTATTTTCCCTCCATGGTTCTATTTTACAAAACACTACTTTGCTTTCAGCCACAAGCATGGGCAAAAAGTAAATTTTTCATTAATTCTCTGTGTTTTTTGCTCTAGTAGTAGAACTCATGTTGGCAACTGAAATGAGGAATAATATACCTAAAGGCTTTGTTGATCTGAAACCARTATTAAATATGCTGTTATTAACAAAAATGAGCAGTAATTTGGGGAACTCAACATAATAAATACCCAGGAGCCTGACCTCTAACAGCCACTGAGCACTCTTTAGGAAAGCAAGACTTTTGACAATAATTCATGTTGGGCAACSCAAAATCTAAATGCCTAAATCGGATTTCTTAGCGTTGACGTGTGGGTGGTTCTAGCAGCCAGAACAGCTTGTGCAGCTGCGGTGTGCCTGCAGCCAGACCAACGAAAACCTCAAACTGTCGATCACCTCTGATCCCAGACTTGTTCTCCAGATTGGATGTCAATACCAGTATTAGTTCACTAGTTGCACTGACAAGGTTTGGCAGGAATCCCAGAATGTTCACCTTACAAAGGGAGTGTTAGTGCCCGGGGAACAGAGCTTGTAGGCTACAAGCAGGCCAGGTGGTACGGATGATCTGGGGGACCACAGTGCTTACAGCTCAACACCCGGGATTCTTGGCCTGAGTGTTCATCACCTGTGGATAGACGGGAAAATAACATATTTTACCTATCCTATATTTTTAATAGGACATATGATTTGTGTGTATATATACACATATATAAAAATATGTATTATACACACATGTATGTATGTAAATCCTATATGATGTATAGGATGCAAGTTTTCTTGCCACTTTTTATTTTTCAAAGATAAGAGAAGAGGAAGGGCTGAAATGATGAATGGTGGTGAAAGGAAGATTGAAACAAAKAAGTGTGGAGAAATACAGTTCTAATAAGCAGTAACTACTTAGAACCAGGGGATGGAAAATTCAAGGAAGGGCCTTTATGAAAGGACAGTAAATTTAAACATTCACAATTTCCTCCAAAACTCAGGTGAAACCAATAAAAATTAGCTCTTTAGTGCCTGGGAGGTCCAGGAGAGGCAGAGGTCAATCAGGGCCAGGAAGGCAAAATAAAAAGGATTAGCAGGCTTGTCTGTGGTTGATAGTTTAAGTGTAACTGAAGAGAAAGGAAGCTGTAGTGTTTCTGTGCWGTTGCTTTCCTCTCTAAGGTAAGCTAATGAATTGCTTTTCTGGCTTTATTGCATAACTTGCTTTGTTGCCCTTGGGAAGTGCAATTCTGACTGTGAGCCTTGACTGTTTTTTAATTTTGTTTTACTTCTATGCARATTTCAAAACTTTCTTATACAAATTGTTTGGATTGGCTTTTCAGCTGTTTGAGTTCAATTTGGAATAAGCAATGCTTTGAACGTATRATAGTAGGTAATATGCTTGTGCTGGTGAAGGATGATTCAATCCTAGTATTGGCTGGTGTTATGTGAGAGATGCTTTAGGTTTTATTGTGTATGGGATAGGCACAAGCTGCTAGGTTTAAAGTATCTGAAGGGTCTCTTCTGTGGTGCTGTTAGAAAGGTCACTTCAATAGTTTTACTCTCTCTTTCTAGCTCCCTATCCTCTGTTTTATGAGAATTTTTTTTTCTTTMCTTGGAAAAGAATATGCTGGGAGATTCCTCAGAAGAAGCGAGGAGATGCATAGTTTGCTAGTGCCTGTGTTTCTTTCAAGTTCTGTTCYGGTGGTGCCTGTGTCTTTAACTTAAAGTTCTGGACTTCAAATTTCTGGATAGAAATGTACAAAATACATCAGTTCTCTGCAGTTCTGGGTGAACTTCATCTCAGATGGTGGCAAGGTTAGTGTAATGTTAAAATGTCACTTCTACTGTTATGATTAATAGCACAACATCTACATTCCTTTCATTCTAAAGTAGTTCATTACTAATAAATAATTGTATGTTGTCTGTAGAAGCATTGCATGCAAAGTGAAGATGTTTTGGAAGTTGGAAAAAGTATTTGTAATGTCAAATGGAGTTTGGACTTGCTAGAAAAATTGAGGACCTTTAAGAATCTTGATTTCTTGTGTACATATATATGCCCAAATTTCTCTTCCGACTTAGCTTTTTGATGGTTTCTTTAACTGGTGGTAGTGATGTGTAAAGTGTCTTATTAGATATAAAGTCTAGGAGAAAAAATTGCTCTGAAGTCAAACAAATCAATAACTAGTTTCAACTAGCAGATACGGTTGAAGCTGCTATATGCCACTTCTTTAAGTCATAGGATAAAGTTTATTAATCTGGTCTAAAAACAGCTTGTTTATGTGTCTTGAATAATTGATTTTTTTTTTTTTTTTGAGGGGAAAGCAGGTTGTCTACTGCTCAGGAGTGTCTCCCCCTTGTTTAGGGCCTCAATGTGCTATGGTGTCAGGATCTCATAGTATTAGCTCTCCTGGCTGTAGAGAGAATGGGACCTGAATGCAACTGGTCCAACATCTGTTGTGGCCTCCAGCAGAGAGAGGTCTCTGCCTGGCATCTGCCACCAAACCAGACAGGAGAGAGGAAGCATTGCCATGACTCCAACTGGGAAGGGGTCAATGCTAGAACCTCTATCTGCCTGAGAAGAGAGGCTCTAAGTGGTTTCTCCCTGGGCCAGTCTAAGGCCCTGTTTTTTGCAAATGAAGTGATTTATAGCGTATGGGAGCAATGCAGTGTGCTGCAGACAAAAAGTATTGCTGCTCACAGTATGGAGAACCCAAAGGGCCATCCCTGTTTTACAGAAATCAAGAGGCTGGTTCCTTCTTCAGCACGTAGCCAGCATCAAAAGATCCTCCCCAGAGGTTACGGCAGAGCAGGGCTGACCCTCTTGGGGAGGGCAGTGGTACAAGCCCAGCTCAGTTTTTGATGCTCTCTGGAGCTGCCACTAAAAGATGACAGAACTGGGCCCATACTTACCCTAACGAGGCAAATAACTCTGAAACCAAACAAGATTAATATTAATTTCTGATCATAGTATAGAAGTACTGTTCTCTTGGCAAAATACTGCGTGAGGCTGATGTGAGATAGATCAGCCTAGGCCAGGATTGTGTTTTAGTTTTAGGCGCTATATAACGCTGCTTTTACATCTCACATCCTTTCAGATTTAGAGGGAAGGGCAGAGTATGGGGAATTTTATTGATTCCTTAATACATTTCATTTTGTTTAACTTCCCTGCCCAAGGGAATGGGAAACATGTTGTATTTACAACACCTTTTAAAGGAAAAAACCTTTCTATAATTCTGTAGGGGTCCTCCCCACTTGAAAGCRTCTCAAATTTATCCCATTCCTTTCAGCTAAGAACATGTCTCCATTCTGTTACTGAAATGACTCCATTGCGTCATTTATCAACTCTGCAGTACATGAATCATTTATCACGGATTTCTATGTGGTCTGAATTTCTGTTAGACACTACACCTTGTACCCTACTTTTTCAATACTGCTTAGAACTACTTGTGCTATTTTAAAGTTGTATCTTCCTCCTGTCAAACTCCTGTTCTTCCAGAAGTCCCTTTGAACAGCTTTCGAGAAGGAGCTCTGCAGATGCCAGCCTTGTTATGAATATCTTGAATATTGACAGTCTTGCCCCATATTTCACCTCCTATTGATGTTTCTGCTAATCCAACAATGGATAAATTTATACATAATTCATCAAATTTAAAGGCAATGTACTTAAGGTTCAAGAAAACTGCTTGTTTGGTTGAATTTTTCTTGATAAGTCAAGTTTTTCATTAGAAAGAGAACTGATTTTAAACTGTGGATCCTTGGTATACCGTGCCTCTTGTGGTCTCCAGTTGATAGTAACCCTGCCCTTTACCTAGGGTCAGATAACTGATTTGCACTGGGACTACTAAGGGATTACCCAGATGTTTCCATGATTTATCTTCCGAACCATGCATTCATACCCTGATGCATACTGGTTCTCACTCTTGCTGTRCTGCATCCTGATCTTACTGGGGATTTTGGCTGGGAAGTAGCTGGATCTCATTTCCATATTTGACCTACRTTGATGAAGTAGCTGGCAAACTTTGTGCAGGAAATGAGTGCTCAAGACAAATAACTTAAAAATAAGCAATCAGAAAACCTGGTTGCTTTGGTCCAGATCAAGCCTCTGTCCAGAAACTCTGTGATCCATCAAAATCTAAAGTATTCAAGCTCATCATGCCAGAGGCTAACTCGTATTCAGCTGGTCATTAGYATTTGTATTTGGTAACCTAACTACATTTGCTCATACTATAAGAGCTTTGGAAGTAGTGTCTGAAATCCTTCAGGCACAAGCATAAAATCTTTAAATGGAACAGAAAAAGCAAGTACTGAAAGGCATTTTTAGGCATTCCTGTCCCTTTTACTGTGGAAGATTTAACTTGCAGAAATACCCTGACAGATGAACAGAGTCTCCTGGAAAAGCAGAAAATGCCTTAAACAGATCTTTTAGCTTCTAGGTATCACACCTCCTTGGTATGGGCTGTTGTGTTCCCGCTGATCAGAGCAATCCAGCATGAGACTATTGTTTTGCATCCTGCCATGTTACCGTACACTGCCCTTCGCCTCTCTTCATGGCGCTAGGTTTATATCTTCCCTGTCTGCTGTTTGCTGTACATAGACTTCTTGCAGCCAGAATACGGTTGAAATGTTACTGGGCAAGCTATTCYTTTGAAATAGTTTTGTTTATTCTGACGGCCAGTTTAAGAGTTTCAAAACTGCAAAACTACCCAGATGAGTGCTGCTTACTTTTGGATGTGGTCATGGCATTATTGCCTGATGTCATATGAAACTTTCAGGCTAGTCAATGTTTAGAGAAGATTATCACTCCCTGGTGTTATTGGTGKTGTTAATGCATATGTTCTTTTAAAATATGAATAAAGAAGAAAGACTGTATCCTTAATTACCTGATTATTTATTCCTCGCTTTATTTTTACTGTATTCAATGACCACAGCATGCACAAGGAAAAAAATGCAGTTTCTCTTTGGGAGAGGCTCAATTATCCAACTGTCTCAGCRTGGTGATGCATATGATAGTGTTAGTGTGATGCTCAACATCTTACAGTYAGTTAGGAATACGACTTCCCTCAGAGGAGGAGATGAGGGTGGGGAGGAAGTGGAGGAATTACTGTAGAGATAATGCATTTATATTTGGAATCAGCATTGGCATGCCATTATCGGGATGTCTGCAAGCAAATTCCAGGATTTAGTATCCATCAAGCTGCCTAACACTAAGCCTGCATCTGTGAAATGTCTCATAGGATGGGGTATAAATCTGAGTTATCTGCATAACAAGGATATTGAATTATGTTACCCAGGAGAGACCATAAACATAGCTGCTCTGGAAAGCGTRTATCTAAGAATAGAACCCTGAAGTACAGCTCATTGTATTAAAGTAACACTGGTTTTACTATAGCTTTAACTTTCAACAGAAATAGAAGGAAAAAAAATTTAGTATTATCACTTTGGGTTAACTGCTTAGGCCACAGCTTATATGACATTCTGCAACTGTCAGAACAGGAATAAAACAAAAACGGCCAGTTCTGTCGTCACGTGGAGAACAGCGTGTTCATTTAAGTGTCTGTTAGCTTAGGAAGTGTTCAGCAGGAACATGCAATTCACTGTGAAGAAGGCAAACAAAGCTTTAGCAGACTGTCTGCTGCTGAGATTCAAAGAACCGCATGCTTTAGTAGGCAAAGCTTTGATTAACAGTTCTGGCCTAACCTTGCTGCATGGGCTACCAAAGAAGTGTCTAGTCTATTAAAGCTGATTTGTTCTTGGTTGCTGATCAGTGCTTTTGATAATTCTATAGGTGTTGTTGTTAATCAGTAATTTCGGTAATTCTACATCACATTCCTGCAGTAATACCATCAGGAAACTAATGGCATTTCACCAAAATAAAATGGGTCTGGCAGAAGAGGGAATAGAGACTAYTTTCACTAGATCTTTCCTGTTGAGATGTATTGCTGTTGTGATTTGAATAAAATATTCSTCTGTATTTAATATAAAATACTTTGATTCTACATTTCTACAGAAGCCTTAAATTTTCAGTAATTAAACTGAGATGATTTTCCCATTTTACAGAATGCATTGCTTTAGAAAGATGGCTTGACGTCTGCTTTAAAGCAATTGGTGGGATATTTTAAGTGGTTTTTTGTTTTGTTTCTTTTTTCTCCCCAAATACTCAGTGGGCTAGAACAGCCATGATATCAAATAGCACTAGGTTACACTTTATACTRCAAAAATGTTGACCAAGTATCTACTCAAATCAGCTACACATCCAGGGCACCAGTGTTTTTATTTATAGCTCAGGGTGTATTACATCATGTCTGAATTTCATGAAATAGTCAAGAGGATTGAATGGAAAGGGCTGCAGTCATATACTGTAATGTGGCTACTGGTCAGTGATGTTAGAGGATCCATAAATCTTTTTTTTCTGAAAATGAAGCCTAACAGGGAGCTTGAGCCCCTCTGATCYCAGCTCTGTCATCCAGACTAATTGCAGGAACATTATTTGGCTCCCTGGTTCTAAGTCTGTTAAAACTCAGAGCAATTAACTCTACGGGTTTCTGGGGTACCATTAGTTTTGGAGCATTTTCAGTCAGATGCTCATGGTGTCTCATTAGGCATTTAGCTGAGTCAAGCTGAGCCCTCCAAAGCCCTGYGACTCTGGAGCTCCCCTTGGAAACATGCCTGCATCTCCCCTTGCCCTGCCTAGGGAGACCAGTGCAAAGTGAATCTGCTTACTGTCTGTATTAAACAGGCCAGGAGTGGTGTGAAAACCAGTGAGTTTCTTGCATTAGAAATGGGAATGAACATTTACAAACGGAAGGGGAGTAAGCTTTATCAGTTAAATATTTTTTTCTTTTAGCATGAAAAGAGAGCATTTCATTTTAAATATTTTGCGTGTGTAGTTGCTCGTAGATAACCAGGAGCTCAACAGTATACCAGTTTTATTCTATATATAACCTTAATCATTCCTAATGACTGTATGAGGTGGTCAAGTCAGAGTGGGCACCCAAATGGTCCTACCCACGGGCTATGGGAGTATTGCAGCACAATAAAGCRTTTGTTTCAAATTCTTGATGTTACRTGGTATAGACAACTCACCTYCCTATTCTCATCTTTTCTCCCCTCCCATTTCCTCTTCCACTTCTGGATTTCTGTGCTGGGAAAGTCTAGGACTGAAGATAGAAAGAAATGCGTGGGGGTGGGGAAGTKGAGTCAGTGATTAGTTATTTTTTTAACTGTATGATGTAAGCCTGTGGAGTTGGAGGAATTACAGGATTCATCTAGCACTCAGGGAAATRTTTTCTATTATGGTAATAATGTAGTTGTGACTTAATACATCGAGAAGATGATCACTCTAAGGAATGTTGACATGTGGCCAGGTCAACACAAGTAGGTGTATTCAATATGTTAGGGGAAATAAACATCTTCATTGACAGGCAATGAAGGATTTTTTCTTAAAGAAAAGGATCTTAAAGTGATCAGTTGTCTTACAAAGCAGTTCTTACTGACAAATAAGTCAACTATGTGAGTATGTGGGTTTTCTAAGTGCTAAAGAGCCAAGTGTATTAATAAACCTTCAAAGTACAGCGATTATGGAATAGTGGCTCTTTTTTTTTTTAACACTTTATTTTACAAATAAAGAGCAGTGGGACTTGCAGAGGAAGAGATTTTTATAGATTGAGAGGGTTTCTTTTGAGAATAAACCCTGCAAGAGTTTTTTTTTTTAAAAAAAACAGACTTGCAAATTAGGAGAGTCTAAAAAGCAGTAAAGCTGTAACCCAGAACTGCTCTTTAATGGCATAGGCATTACTGGGCCTTGCAAACTGAGCTTTGTAGGAGATTGTGCCATAAAGTGAGACCATCATCTCTATGCATGCAAGCTTCATCTCTTTACTGTTCTCCCTTCATAAAGTTTTATTTYGAAAATGTACTCCAAAAAATAAAGAAAAAAATTGATGTTTGTGTTTGTGGGTCCTTAGCTTGCTGTGCATTAGGCAGATGTACTCAGCTGTTTGCTAGGATGATTTCACTTGCAAAATGTGTTGACTTTTTTTCAGCTTTATTATCTATTTCAGTTTTTGTTCCCTGAAGCTAGTTACTGATTTTTAAGTTTAAAGTAATTTTACAGGTTTAACCTCCAATTCTCACCTTTTAAAATAGGAAAGCTGGCCCCTTTATTAGGTAGAACTACTTAAGGTACATACAGGGAAAAACTGCTTTTCATTTTCTTCATTGATCTTTCTCTGCTGTTTGGCTGGAGTCCAGAGTAGCCTCCCAATGAGTCTTGGCTGGCAAAGCTTAACATCCTTCAATAACGGAATAGTTGTCATTGTCAGCAAAAGTAAGAGAACAAACTATGTATACTAGCAACAAGAAAGTCAGAGGTAAACAGAAAAAAAGTGGTTGGATTCTTTGACGTTCTTATCATGCTATAAATCTTTTGTACTGCCCATRGGGTAACATATTTCTGTGTACTCTGCAACATTTTTATTTTTTTGCTTCAAATTAGGATGAGTAAAGTCTGGTACCTTGACATAATGAGAGGATGTGAACAGAGAAGCATTTGTGGGGGAAGGAGTGAAAATGAAAAGGAAAAACTAAATACTGCCTTGGTTTGAGCTTGACCTGGTCTATGTATTTGCTTATGTGTAACTTCTTTGAAGAAAAACTTCTGCTTCCCTGGCCTTTGTCTATCACAATACATCAAGCAAGGAGCATGTCTTTCCTGACTTGCTTTTAAAGCAAAGCTACTTTAGTGGAGGAAAATCAAACGGCTTCTTGGGGATCAGTCAACAGCTTGGAGGCAGAAGTGCACAGGGAGCCTCCCTCTCCTGGCTGCAGCTCGCTGCCTGTAGTGACGCAGGGTGGTCCARACTGGAGGCTGCTCCTCTGCACCGGCCTTGCAAGGCTGATGACTTGTGTTCCTGCTAATGCCATGCCCAGGGCCATAGTTGCTCTTTCAAGTATACAATACAAAACAACCACTTCCTGGTGCCTGTAGCATTTAGTAATGTAAATAAAGAATAGTTGTAATACTGAGAAGTAGTAAGTATGCTAGAGCATGCCAGAAAGACTGTTGTTACAGGAAATAAACTGGTTAAGAGAGTGAGTGCAAAAGGCAACATTTAACAGGAAAACTCACAAGAAAGCAATAKTTTAACCATCAGTGTGTTAACCATATTGAATTACGACACATCACAATCAGTCTAATAAGTTTTAAATAAGATAAAAGGAAAAAAATTCTTTGAAGTGCGGCAATAGTGATCAAATTACGATGCATCAAAGAGCAGTAAAAGGGGTATGGTGAGAGAAGAAAAAGTTTTACTTCAAATGTACTTCTAGATTATTCAATTTAATAATTCATGCTATGTTATGCTGTACTTGAAGCAGGGTTAGAGGAATTCATGACATTAATGTATCAAATGGACCAAACCTTGGGGAAAGAAATAAAGTATGAAATGAGTGCCCTTGTGTAGACAGGCAACTTGAATGAGCAAATTTACTATTGCTCACGTTCAATCTTTATGGAACAGATCTAGCTGTTTAAACTGATATCACTCAACTGAAATCAGTATAGTACTGACTTATTCCTGTTCAGCATCTGCCTCCAGGAAGTCTCACTAAAATTTGTGTTGTAATAACAAACCCCAAAGTAAAGAATCTTTTAATTGCCTCTAATTTCTCTGCTAACCTTAACYTGTGTGTATTGAATTGTTGTGGTAATGGTCAATTTTAGAGGTAATGTATTAGGTGTAAACGCACACAGGTGTGTGCATATACACATATAATATATGTAGAGAGAGAAAAAGATGGTAAGAAGCAGGATGGCGTAGACTATATATTGTGGAAAAGTAAGAAAATCTCTCAAATTTTGGTGGTATGTCACTGGAACTGTGTAGTTACAACAGTGATAGAATTGTTTTGAGCTGTTTGAGTCCTACCTTATATGCTAAGGAACTGAAAACTTGGGATTAGGGAAGAGGCTTTTGATGCTTACATATAGTAGAATGCAAGCTAAACTACATGCTCAGAAAACAAATTAKCAGGTTTGAGTGGCAGTGTCTCTTTCATCTTTTGTTTCGTAGGCATACGTGAAGGATGAGACTGTACTTCTGTGTCTTTGCAGRCATTGCGAGAGGGGAGGAAAAGTGGTGGTTCAGCTCACTGAGAACCTGCACAAATTAACAAGAATCAGTGCACAAATACTGCATGTGACTTTGAAAGTCTCAAATGATACTTGTCTGTGTATAAAGCTGAAAAATCCTTATATGCTCAAACACCAACTCAGTGTCAGTAACTTTTTTAATGGAAAAATTATGTAAATGTACATTTCCTCTTTTCCCTCATTTTCCCTCACCTCCCCCCAAGTCTTGACTACTTTTCTATACATAAGTACGGCTATTCTTGGGAAGACTAAGCATCTATATTTATCCTTATAAGATCTTAGCTCATTTGGATTTAAGCCCAGGCTCAATACACTTAAGGAATGCCAATAGCTGGTTGCCTAGCAAAGGTATGGTAGGTTTGCTGTATTGCCAGATCTCAGGGGAGTAGGGCAAGTTTAATGGCTAAGGTTGTGCAGACCTTTAAAGTGGTTCTGGTACACTGTAGTGATATCTGTGCCTTATTTGTCTAGAAACACTTTCTTTCAAGATTTTTTTGAAAAAAAAAAAGGCAAAAAAAGGCACAGGAAGAGTCTACTAGTAGTGTTTCTCTGAAACCTCAGAGGCCCATACCCAAAAGGTGGTTATTTGTGTAGCCCATAATGACGGGTTATTTGGACTGCAGTGGTCCTCTAGCATTTCTCCCTGCTTGACTGACAGATCTGTGTCTGAATTCCAGCAGGGTTTCTAGTTTCCATCCTCTGAGGAGTGAGTGTTTCTGTGGTCTTAAATTGGATGAGCTGTGCACTGCCAGACGCATTGGGAGCACCGCTCTGACACAGATTGGGAGTGGACATGGCTCCACTGCTGTCAAATGAGGCAAAGCACCAGCAGGGCCTCTTGAAGGTCGAGCTGCGAAGCGTATGTTCGTGTATTCCAGCGTTCAGATGGCGTTGGTGGCTGCCAGAAGTCTGGTAAGGGGCAAGTCTCCAGGCTTCCTTTCAAATTGGTTCTTGGGAAAGGTGGAGATATGAGTAACCAGCACTCCCTCCTCTTGCTATTGCTGCAGTTCTCGTCCGCAGATGAGACCAACTTCCTCTTGTGCTAGGCCATGTACACATTGCTCCTAGCAAGGAAGAAATTTCTATTTTTTTTTCTCCTTTTGGAAGAGAAAAGGTGGGATGGGGAGTACAGGTGTAGATAGGGAATTGATTTGATGAAATCAGTGCCTGGAAGGGGACAAAGACAAGTCCTTCATCTGAAGCTTCAGGAACAAACTATCTTGATTACTGCATGACAACAGAACACTTTTGCATCTGATTTTGCAATTTAGGATCTAATGGTACTGTTTGGTGTTCTTTTGCTACACTGGTGTTAATGTTCACTATGCTCAGCTCCATGATATTCCCCACTCAGTTCTCATTCTGTTTGTCAGATCTTTTTCTTTCATCAAGAAACATTGAAAAGCAAACAAGAGCTGCTTATTAAATGTAACAATCAGATTTAATTTCAGTTTTAACATTCTTTTCAAAGAGGCATTTAGTTTCAGTGGTAGGGCTATTGGGTTTTCTGTGTGGTGTGTAGTTTTTTTTCCCCTTCTCCCTCCCTTCTATAGGGGAGAAAGTGCTGAATTACAAACAGGTTGTGTTTTTAGCTGATGTAATTGAGTGCTGCATCCTGAATCTATCTTGAATAGATTCCCTAGAGCAATGTGTTCACAGGCTTTCTCTACAGTATGAGATGGAGTCTTGTTCTGATAGTATTTAATTTATTAAAAAAGCCCTCTAGATGCAATGGATTTTGGTTTGTTCCAGTTGTATTCAAATATGTTCAGCATCTTGTCAGTTGATTTAATAACAATCTAATGTCAGAACCAGAGGTTTTAATGGATAYTAAAAATAAGTGTAAGTGACCTAATGAGGGAGAGTAAAAAATATTGGAACTTCCCTCYTGTGTATTTTGGATCACTGCTGGGCAGCAGCTTTGTTGGTTCCTATGCTGCCACAGAAGTCYAATGCTTCTCAGCACTTCCCATCTATTCACCTATAAGTGTCCATTTGACTCCCTGTCAAATGGAGATTAACCAAAATTGTAAGCCATTTCTTCCTCAATAGGAGAGCAAATAGATGCCTGTTATTAAGTGGTGTGAGCTCCAAATGCAACATCTCCAGTGTTTTGTTAATTTCTGTGCTAATGGCAATTAACACAAATGTCTTGCATTTCATTACTGTCACATCATAGCAGAACTTGGCAAAGCTTATATGATGGTATCATTAAGTACTGCCTTTCAAAGTAGGATTACATAAGCTTAGCACACTTTCTTCTGTCTAGTTGATGAGAAGATGTAATTAGGACTCAGAGCTACCCCTTGTGCCAGAGAGCTGTGCTCACAGGAGTGCCAGGAGGAAAGGGGAGCTGTCCTGTGGAAGGAGCTCCTCAATGTCAGTCCTCTGCAATGGCTTGGAGCTCCCTTGCTGGGGTGGATCTCTCTGCTGGGGAAGGCTGGCTGCMTTCCTGGAGGACAGTCTCCAACCAGGCTAGTCTGAGAGCTCATGGTTCAGTCCTTGGGACCAGGGGCAACTTTTTTTTCTGTCTGTCCCCATCTTTTATGGAAGAGTCTTGCTTGCTAGCCAGCACTTGTAATCTCGTAAGTGGTCACACTCTCAAGTGTGCTGAATTAGCCTCTCTCCAGAAAAACTTGTTTGTCTGTGTAACTCTGAGCACTTCCCAAAGTCCTATTAAGGCGCTTGAGCCTAACACATGAATTCAAGTGCTGTATTGAAGAGATTGATACAAGAATGTTGTCAGCTGCCCTGATGAATCAGGGCCACAGTCTTAATGCTGTGAGATGTCAAAAGTTGTGTGTGCTAGGTATGCTAACAGGGTTTGCTTAGCTATTTTATGTTTAACTGGTTTCCTAAACCAGCCTTATTCATTAAAACCAAATGATGCTCCACTAATAAAACCTCATCCTTGCTTACATAAATCTACTCTGACACAATCTTTAATAAATTGGAAGGAGAAAGTGCCAAAAAATTCAGTTGTGTACATCTCTGGTATAAAATACTGATATACTTTGACACCTGCACATTTTAGTTTGCATCAAAGGTCACTTTAAACTGGGAGGGAAAAGGAGCTTAGCATAAAGTCAGCAATTTTACTTTAGTCCTTTACAACAAAAGTGCCACTTAACTTTTTTTTTGGAGGGGGGATTGGAGGGAAGGGAATTGCTTTTTTTTTTTTTAAAAAAAAAGGGACTTATGATGTGTTTCAGACTTAAGTCTGAAAGTACCACAAAATGCTGTTTAAGTCATGTTGATCTGCAGAGGTAAGCATGTGGTGGTTGCTGTGCCTAGTCTGACCCCAAACTCACTGTCCCATTTTATGTTAGTCAAGAGCAGTATCCTATCATAGCTAGAGCTGGGGGATGCTGTCTGTGCACCCTGCGCTACAATGATGTGCCTGCCTAAAGCACAAAGTGCTTTACAGTATGTTATGGCAGAGTCTTACCATCCTACATATTAGAAACAAATTATTTTATTAATAATTTTTATGGTACCAAGAAAACAGGTGAGTTCATAGGATACTTACTTGGATTTACTTGATTAAAGAAGACAGAACAAAAGTGGATTCTGGCATTATGGTTGTGGCACTATGGGCTTGTTTGTTAAAACAACTGAAAATTGGTTAAAGAAATCTAGAAGCTTTTATCTGAACCCACAGAAACCTACTTCACTTAAAACATCTGTTTGTTAATGTTCAAATGAGATTAATGCAGAGTGAGAGTCCTATAGGGGAATACCCTCAGCTAAGGAAGGTTGGAAATCCTTCAAAATTAAAAAGAAAAAGCAGTGTTTCATGTTGCTGAAGCATGCTTGCTCTTAAACTTATTTATTCTCATTTGGATGTACTGTGAATTGTGATCCTGGCTCTTTAAACATCTTTAGACTGTTCATGGGTGTAACTACATGCTGAAGTTGGAAGACAGTACATTATATTGTGTAGAAAGCTGTCCAAGAATTGGCATCTTGGAAAAGTATGTTAAAAACAAATTAAAAATGCATTTAGGTTGTTCTGTAAATGATTGTTGATTTTATTGACAGGCCTTTGGGAGATAAYGCTGTAGAATGTATTAGGGCTGGCTATATTTGTTTTTTAAATCCCTTGAAATTGAAATTCTTCCTTAGTGCAAAAAAAAAAAAAAAAAAAAAAATGACCTAGGTCCTCTTTTCCTTTATTAGTCTTTTTGGAAAGAAACTGAAAAAATGATATTGTAAGTGTATATGAAACTACATATTTAATGATAATCTAGAGGTTTTACAGATAAGAATAAAAACTTATTGTATTCACTTCATAATTGTAATGGAGTTGCACCCATTAACAGGTCAAGATGAAGGCTTGACCCTTTGAAAGCCTCTAGAAGCCTCGGCATCACCCAGTTCGGGCAGAAGAGCGCTCTGCGGTGGGCACAGGACCTGTGTTCCAGGCCCTATTGCCCTTAATCTCTGTTTAAATGCTGGAAATAATGGACAGAYTTGTAAGTGTTGCCACTTAAAACCTCCAGACTTCCTTTCATTTTCCTCATCCTTAATGGCTTATCAGAAGGGCTACATATAATTGAGATGCATGATTTTCTTAAAGKGAAGTAAATATGTGATGTTTGGAACACAAACTGGATTTAACTCTTCTCACTGGTACATATTAAGAGCAGGTTTTTCTCATCTGTTCCATGTGTGCTYGTCTCAGTGACGAGTGAACTCTCCTGTGGGGTCAACCATCTTGCTGTTTCTCAGATTTTATCTCTAGTCCAAAAGTATTTAACTCCAGGCTTTTGTAGTCTTTGTTATAKYTTTAAAAAGAGGACTTCTGAAGGGYTGGAAAGTCGTCATTCAAAGGTAATGCAGAAATGTTGCCTCTTCCAACAGCTGAAGGTTGTAAATATGAATTTCACTCTGTACACAAGCTACTTGGGGCTTCTCCTTCACTATTGCTATCTTACCTGATTCCTGTATCCTGGAGGCATTTGCCTCTAAGCAAACTGAATTCCCTGTTTCCCTCCTCAGACCTTACTACTTTGGAGATCCCTGCTTCTTCCTGTGCCCCACGTTTCTGCCCATCCCAGAGCAATGGGTCTGGGAGTAGCTGCTATCAGTGTTTCCCTTGCTGCATCCAGGCCTGTGACAGGATGTCAATTTACTGGGACTGAAGTGACTTTGGAAATGTCCTGATTTAATGTTGGGCTGAGAGGGCTCTGGCTTATAGCTGTGCTTAGGGAAACTCTACTTGGATGCTTAATTGGAGGGTCTCGGCCCTTGCTGCAGCATATGCACCTCGTAGGGGGCAATATCACCTGGCCCAGCACTGCCTTGGCTGCTGGAGACTGAGTCAGTCATACCTGAAACAGAGCAGCCCCTTATTCTGTGTGTGTTTTCACCTTTGATCGATTGCAATTTATACTGTTTCAAGCTCTGCCTTACTTTGTGCTTAATGCAACTCTACAGSGGCCAACCACTGTCTTGTCAAACTAATTGCCAAGAGACACTCAAGTTTATTTGCTACCTGAGAGTTGCTACATAGAATTTAAAACGCTGCTTTTCTCTGCCAGAGCCCCACAGACAGGCCCGCTTCACACTTCCCTGCACCCTGACCTGATGGAGTCAGCAACTCCCTGCACTTACTGACAAAAAGCTTTCAGGACGGGCTTTTGCCCTGCTTTTGACATTAACCTTTGTTTCTTAAACAAATCCCATTAGGCTGTTGACCTTAGACTGTGCCTCAAGGCTCATCTGCTCTTAACAGGCTGTTAGGGTTTGAAGTCTGTAAGGCGCAAGTCACCTCTTTTACCCCGCAGCTTAGGTAGTACGTCTTTCTGAGGTGGTCTGGATCATGCTTGTTGTTTGTTTCTGGGGTTATATTCTTCCAGCCTTCTCTTGAGTGGAAATGTAAGAGGGGTCAAATTAGCAGGAATGTTGCCAGAGATTCTGTTGAGCTAGGAATTCAACCCTTAAATGACTGTTTTCTTAAATTTATGGAGAGCTACTGTTGCTGTTCTTGGAACAAGAGGCTAATGTGAAGGTGTTAATAGTACCAAACTTTCATGTATGGTACAGAACTTCTAAAATGCTGCTGCAGAAGGACTTAACTGCAGTGAAATGTGTTGCTTTAAAGTCTTGCTTGATGTACAACATGCCCAGAGTCCTTGCTAGTGTTAGTTTAATTTTCTGAAAAGCAGAAGAATTTGAAATCAAATGGGGGRCAGGCTTCACTTCTGAGGAAATTATAACTCATGTCCCAAACTTGTGTTCATGCTCACCATGGTGGTGTAAAGACTGTTCCCACTCTGCACTGAGCTGACTGCAAATGCCCGTATGGCCTGTTACTACATCTTGGCGAAGAGGCCAGTCTACCTAAAACTGGCTCTGTGCTTCGGCAGCAAGATGACTTGGCTGSTTTGGCAGAACACAGATGAATCTGCTGAGTTTTTGCAAGTGGTATAGTCCTTTACGAGTGAGGGAAGTCTAACCTATTTCAGCCTTTCCCACTCACTGGCTGACTCTAGGGTATGGCAAGTGAAACCCAGTTCATGTTGATCTCTGGGAGAAAATGAGATGTAAACAAGCACTGTGAAGGTCGGAAATCTCCTGGTAGAAGGAAGGATGAGTTTAGTATGTAAAGAATGCAATAATCTTAATATTTTGCAGAACTCCTACCAAGATCGTACTGGAACTACTCACAAAGCCAATAACTTGCATTAAGGCACAATAAGGTGGAGCCATTGTTTACTGGTAACTGCTCCATTAATCTCACTGTTGTAGCAGATACGCTGCTGAAGTCATGACTGAAACTTGGTTCTGAAGAATTACTGACAAGCTTGGTAAATCATATCTAAATAACAGTATAATTGTTTCATTGAAGCATAACCTTATAAGAACCCAGCTGCTTTGAGCTTGGTGAATCAATTGTGTGCTTAAGATAAGTTGGTAAATAATCAAAGCATTAAGAGGCATCTCACTGACAGTRTAATATATAACACAAACAATACACTTCGAGATGACAGAATAGAGTGTAGAACAGAATGTTTTCTATTTATATAGATCAGCCTCTCAAAGCTGCTTTGTCATTTAGGACAATAGCTTCCCTTGTCAATAGACCTCCTTATATATCAATAAACTAATGCTGAATTCCAGTAGAAAAGCAGGAGTAAGAAGCAAATCCTSTTGAAATGAACAATGTTCAGATCCTACAGGTCCTTGATAGCTTACACAGTATTCTCATTCCCATCGCTTTCACATGGAGTATTTTCTTTGCAAAGGCTACCTAGATGCATGATGTATTGCACSTACGCTTTCTTCAATAAAGAGTATGAAATGTTCCCAGAGGAATAACTCTGTGGTCCCAGATGAGCAGGAGAGTGCTCTGGCTTCTGGGAGGRGGAGGAGGCTCTCCTTGGAAAACACCCAGTTTGCACAAAGCCTTTAATTGCATGACAAGCACCTATTTACTTAGACTCTTCTCCATGCACAATTCAATGACTTACCAATAGAGAATATCGAACACTTTAGTGAACCTACAAAACCATTCAAGAAAAACACCTTGCAGATGGTCAGTCTAATCTACTGGTTCTTTAGCTTGTTTGGACCTTTTAATCAGTTGGGAGATGACAGCTCTGACAGCTGGTAATAGTTGTCTCTTGGGCCTTTTTGAAAGGAAAGTTCCTCATTTCAGTATGGTTGACTAAGTTGGAGCCCCTCATATTTACCCTTCATAAGGGTTAATTTGGTTTTGAGAGGGTCAAATAAAAAGGAAGTGTGTTAAGAAAACAYTTTCAAAATGAATAGGTGGTTACATCAAGCTGCAGAGAAATAAACTTCTCCAGACTCCTGCTACAAGTGGAAAATAAGGCAGAAAAAAARAGATACCTTAGAAATGTCAGCTGTTTATGATCATCTAAGAAAGCTGAGAAGAAAGCTTCTCTCATGAATAAAYGCATTATGAAGGTTCCCTTTCCATTCAGAGCCCTTTCCTCTAAGCTGTTTGTCAGCAGGGACCTCAATACTTCCTTCAAGTTGGAGCACAATATTTCTCTTCACTTGGTTAACCCAGAATTCCCAACAGCTGAGAGAAATCCTCCTCAACTTAATTTGATGTTTAATGATGAATGCAATACTAAAATTAATGGTATGYCTTCCACAGGGCCTCTGATTCTGTTCTTTGCTGCCATCACTTCAAGACCACTTATTAAGAATGCAGTAAAATGTAGCAGTGATGGCAGGAATCAAGGTGCTGTTTAAAAGCTCCTTTGTGGAGCTGAAATTCAGGCTCCAGTGTCCTCTGGGCTTATGAAGCACAGAAGGTCTCTAACTCTAAGTGGATAGAGCCCTAAGCCTTTACATGTTAAACACATTAAATGTTTCCAGTTAATTTCATCTGACATCAATCAAAGCTTCACTGAAATTACTCTTGGGGAAGGCAGTGGGGAAGTAGAGGAATGGCAATACCTCYAAGTAGTTGACTTTCAATCCTTTGTCATAAAAAATCACCAAGTGTAGTTGGGAAGAAGAAAAGACTTTACCTGTGTAAAGAATAGATCTTTCTGAAGGCTACATTTTCTGTTCAGCTTCCACTGAGAAAGAGTAGGAGAATAGGGGAAAATAGAGTTTTGGGATATATTGCAACAAGAAGGGATTCTCTTTAATAGGTGAAAACTTTTATTTCTTTTTCCTCTTGGGCAAGTTCATATAAAAGTAGAGAGCTTGCTAGCATTCTTCAGTCTGAAGAGCTGTTAAAAGGACTGAAGTTCCTTGTTTGCAAACTAAATGCTAGCAAGCTCATTCATTTGGAAAACAGTTGAAGTGAGGTGCTTGGAGTGACAAGGGCGGTCAGGTTATTAGCTGGGCTGTACTCTTAGAAAGCAGATTTTCTCATTTGCTGCAGTATCAGCTTCTAAATGAGGGAAAGAGATGAAGGTAGAAGAAAGGATACCTTAGTGCTTATAAAGAGAAAGCAAGCTATAAATTATATTTGATAGTCTGTTCTCTGGAGCAATTGAAATAGCTGTGCACTCAGGTGGTAGGGAAATGAGTTTGAACTATCTTATAAAAAGAGATGTAAGATTTCTCTAGTGTTCTTATTTTGAAAGTAATAATAAAAGGAGTTATGGAGGTCAGATTCTTTCTTGATGAAACTAGGGGTGCTGTAATAAGTTACATCAGCTAGCCCCAAGCATCTCCATCTGGTCACACATAATGAATCCAAACTATTTCTACTTTTCTGCAGAAAGGTATGTTTCCACTTTGGTCACAATCTCTTTTGAGTATATTTCTCTGGATTARTCCATTATGTTTTGGTCTATTATGATAGTGTGTCTCTTCCTATATTTTCTATTTTATAACTGAGTTTTCTTGGACCTCTGACTTAAGTTCCTTGGCCTTGGAAATTCTCCAGTGTTTCTAGCACATCAGCTGAGCTAGCCTGATGGCTTCTTTCCTATCACCACTCCTTGGTTGCTTTTSTGCATACATGCAGCCAGGCTTGGTCCCCTGTGCTCTTTCACCTCTTTTCCCTCACAGGTTGTTCCAGACTCTCCATTTTTAAATCCCTTTCAAGAAAAAGGGCTCAGGCAAGAAGACTGGGATGCCTACAGGAAGACAGACCATGCCACAGGAGCAGGCACTTAGATGACTCTTGTTCCTTCCACAGCTTCCCCAGTCATGTTACTCCATTACACTCATCTTCATAGGTGCCAGTTCCCACTTCCCGATTTCCATACTGCTTTACTGCRTTCACTGGGCCTGACAGCCATGGTGTCTTGTTGGTGCCTCATAGTTCATTTTTAAGTGTTAAATGAAGTATGTAATTCTACTGTGATTCCTGCCTTCTCTTTCCTTCCCTCCCTGCCAAATTTGCTTAACAATTTTTAATCAAGTTCAGCCAAGCTCTTGACTAAACTAGGAAATGTGGAGAACATCTCATTGCCTTTCAATTTGGTATATTTTAATAGGAAGTAGGAGGTACAGATGCTATTGGAAAGCACAAATAAGCCCTGAGAGACTTGGCAGAGCACTAGCATTAGAAAGGAAGAGTTGAATACACAATTCTATAATCCATGCACTGCCAGAAGCAATGGCCATGTGCCACAAGCCTTCACAAGCAGCCAAGTTCTATCAACTGTGCTAACTGCTATAACTAATTCTATTTACTGTCATCATTGGCCCCTTCTTAAAAAAGCGAGGGGGGGGGAGCAGGAAGTTGCAAGATCTGAGATTCAAGATGCCTAAACCCCTTGCTCTGCACCTTGCCTTCCCAATGTGTGCTCCCACTTCACAGCAATCTCCTATTCATTCCTGGTGCACAACTAACCGCAGTGCAAATCCAGCCCCTGAAGCTGGAGGTTGTTCTCAATCTCTCATGCAAGCTCCTTTTTTTTCACATTATTGCTCTGCAATCAGGCATTGTGTTAATTCTAAAGGTGAAGTTAAAGATGCAGCTACGTAGTTGAGTGAATTCTTTAAATGTACTGAAGAATTTGAGGGACGTATTGTCCAGCAATTCTAGAGGAAAATATGAACCAGCTTATAAAGAACCCTTCTCTCAGCATTGATACTTAAAAGAAAAATTTCCACATACTTATAAGCAGTAACAGACTGAGGACAGCTAAAACATTCCAAGGGGCCATGAAGACTAAGCAAAACTAACTACTCTTTCAGGAGAGAACTGCTGATCCTGTTCATAACGAACAGTRAACCAGTCTCACCTGAGTCAGCTCGTAAATGTTTCAAAAGCAGGAAACTGGCTATTAATCTAGGGATTTAATGCTAGACATTTGATTTATTTTTTTTAAAAAAATGCTTATAGTAGAGGGAAGTGGGGCTACACTTCAAGTCTCTACATCTTGTAAAAGTTCTGGTAAAGCTGTCAGGCTTTGTGTTTTTTGTGGGGGGGGCTGTATTAATATTTATGGCTGAAATTAATAGCAGTTTGTCATGCTTGTTTGTTACTTGGGGATCTGATGTATGCATAGAGCACAAATAGGGCATTTAGCAATGTGATTTTGGAAGAAGCTGAGAATGGAGGCACAAATGGGCAGTATCAGACAGATGGCCATGTTCAAATCAGACCAGAKCTAGTGCTTCATACAAGGCAGAAACTAAAATTGAGAGCGCAAACCCTTTCAGAAGTTGGCAGAAACTTGCTGTGCCCCAGCTGCAGCCRTGGTTCATATCTTGGTTATCAGTCTTTATTCATCTCGCAAGTCATTGCTGTGAGTGGCTATCAGTGCCCCAGGAGGTGACAGTGCTTTCTGCATTTTTGGAAATTCCTCTTGACTACTTAGTTTTGAGCTAATGGATCAGAGTGATGTGGTGGTTTCGGCCCTCTGTAGAAAGGTTCATGGCACCGTTAGTGCTCAAGAAGGGCCAGCAGCTCCTAGGGCTTATTGGGAAGCTACTGGGACGTCGCTCAGGCAGCGGCAGCAGTATCGGAAAGGCACGGGTGGGCTATGCCAGGCAGGAGAGGAACGTGCCGTGCTGGTGTAGTTGAGGCGGGATGTGAGTTGGACTGGAAGCGCAAAGCACCAGCGGGTGGTGGGTGAAACACGTTTGTGCTGGCTGATGCCCATGTTCCCKTTTACAAGGAAAAAGAAACCTTAAAGGTGGGGTGTGTCCCGGAGAGCAGTAACGCCTGCAGCTGACACAAGCCGAGTGTTACCGCTAACAGYGCTCCAGCTGCGGCATGCCGCTCTTGTCTTTGAGCCATTACTTTCAGTGCGGAGGTGCAGCACAAGGAGCTCTGCTGGCAAGGAAGGGGGAGCTTGCTTGTTCCAAGAAAAAGCTCTGGATATTTTGGATATTAAGGTAGTGGTGTTCGCTTCACAGTTTATCCCTGTCTGTGGTGAGTGTACAGGGGCTAGTCAAGCCAACCATCCTGCTAGGTCATTCATGTGCTGCAAACCTTTAAATAGTGCACATTATATATATAATATTTTCCCTTTCCTTCTTTATTAAATGTCTTAAAGTATTAGTGCCAAATTCAAAACATGTTTGCTTTATATATTGGACCATAGTCCTTATGTGTTGATCTCCTGTTCTGGCTCATCACACTTAAATTTCATTCTAGCTCAGCTTATTCAAAGGGAAAACAAATGCTGACAGCTGGCGTCTTTGTTATTATGACTGGTGTATCTCTAAAATCTATAACTTGAATCTTAGCAAAACTATTGGACTCAAGTTGCCTTGTCTTATCACTAGTCTAATACAGTGTTGCAAGTGAATACTGAAATTATCTTTTGTTTAGCTTTGCCTTTTTCCTTTCTCTGTTCAAAGATGTGCTAAATCTACTGTTTGGGCAGCCTAAGAGAAGCTGAGCAGATACTGCTACCCTCGCCAACCTGGCTTAACAGAATTCAGAAAGCTGATGCAAAAAGACAAGGTTTCTGGCCACTGAATGGGCTACGCACTAGGAAGTGAAACAAATTGAAAAAGGAAGGAAAAAATAGGAATATGGAAGAAAGGAGTAGGAAAAGATGAAGGGAACTACTTAGGGAGGGGGAGAGGCCTGTGCAAGTSTTCTGGAGACTTAGAGGGAAGAGGGGAAGGTATTTTTAGCATCCTCCTTGTTTCACTAGATTTTTGGTGTTTGGATCTGGCAGTTTTGAATGAGGACCAGGAACTCTGTGCATAAAAACTGTAAGCTAGATATTTCAGGTTGTGTGAATCACTTTGTTTTGGTACCAGTGTTTCTCTGCATAACATCTAAAGGCATGTAACTAAGCAAAGTAAGAATAGTTTTCACTAAGAATCTTTTATTTATTTTAAAAATGTTTCTTAAGGAAATTGAAAAGTTAATGAGATAGAAAAATTCTCCATGTATTATTTAAAACCCACTCCCTGCCATCATAACTGTTCACAATACCCATCTGTTCTGCAGTTAAGCAAGTTTCCCTCTGAATGCAAGCAGCACAAACTGCTTTGGCATGTTCACTAATTTGAAAGAAACAAAGACACTTTCCCAGAAAATACCCCACTGTAATAAGCAAGAAGAAAGCAAAGCACACTTTTAAAAAAAAAAAGAAAAAGTCTGCCCATCAATATGCAAACCTTATGTTGATGTAAGCTTTTGTGCTTTTAATTTATTCATGCATTACTTTAAAAAAAAAAAAAAAAAGTGTGCTCATTCTTATTTTTGCACTGAATAAACTGACACAATCAATGGCTCTTTCTACTTAAGGAAAAAGAACTGATAACCCTATGTTAGTGATGGGAATGAACAAGGAAGGTCAGAATATTTCTATTGACAGTGTTACATAAACATTCTCATGGTAATGTTAGACAATTTCCATTGGTATATTCATAAGTTTAAAAGTTAAGAATAATTTATAACCTGTTCATGCTTTATAGGTAGCTATTTCCTGGAGACTCATAATGGAGTTATTTGAAAAGAACACTGGGGGGACACAATAAGGAAGAATTTATTCTTAATTTGATCATTCTGTGAAGAGTCCTTAAATATGCCCTGTTTCACTGAGCTATAAAAGTAGGAAAAAATGTAATCTTAACCGTTGGAAGGAGTCATACAGACCTCATTCTGTAACTTATGGAGAAGACTCCAGAARTAAAATGACTGAAATATAGGTATGTCCATTTTGTTCATATTTGTGAACCAGAATGATCCATTTCTGGGAGACAGAGTGATATGCTGGATCGTGCCTGCCTGGCACGGCRGTGCTAGGCAGCTGTCACCGGGAAGGAGACCTCTCCCTCCCTTCCCAGTGCCAGACCTTCCTGCGACTGYGGTGGTCCAGGGCAGTGCTCTTTACTTTGTCCTTTGCCATCCTATTAAAACTGGACGCTACCCTTCCCTCCGCCCTGGGCAGTAGCTCAGGGTGCCAACACGCTGCATCCTATGTGGGTGTTATAGACTATCCCCTCCCAGGAAGAGGTTTTCTGGGAATCTTATTTCCATGTGTTGTAGCATCTGCAGCTTGGTTTGCCACCCTGTGCGGGGTCTGCTGTGGGGAAAGAGGTGGGCTGGTGTGGGCACCCTGGGAGGTCTGGGCACCCCTGGGAGATGYGGCCAGCTGCAGTGTTGGGCCGGAGTCTCACAACGGGGAAACTGCTCAGCCCCTGCAGGTCGTATCAAATCAGGGCTGAAGGGGTTTAGTGACTTACTAGTGGCGTGTAATTACCAGTTAATCAGGAAGCTAAATATTTATGACTGATATCAGTAATACAACAAATGGGTTTTTTTGTCAGTGTCTGCTCTTGTGGCTTAGTAAATGCCTACAAATTCCTGAACACCCTTCTGCAGCAAACAGCTCCCTTCCACACACCCCTCCAAAGACCGCCCACACTCATGTTGTTTCACSCACAGCTGTGGGGGTTACAATCCCTCAGGACCATGGGCTCCCCTATTTGCACCCCTCTCTGGTGGGAGGTGTGGGGCTCCAGCGTTACGTGCCCCTGTGCTCTGCTGATCCATGGGGCAGCAAGAAGGCACCCCATGTTTTTGTATGCACAAGGTGTGGGTCCAAACATGAACATAATTCTCTGATTCAGTATCCCATTTAAACACTGAATTCATTCAGCACTAACTCTGATGCAAATCATCCTTTGCTAACAAGTCACATTTTAGTACCTTTTCATTTACTAAGATTAATGCAGGAAAGCTCAACATCGGGCAAGCAGCTAGCAAGACAAATTTTTCATTAGTTTTAGTCAACTATCAAATTATTTTGAGTAATTTCATAGTGCAGCAATGATTTTAAATTAAGGGGAGAACCTACTCACTGACGCAGACTAAACTGATCTCTAAATTAAAAGGTCAGCTTCTCGACYGGTATAAATTAGTGTAGTTCTTCGGGAGTCGGTGCGGCTGGAGTCACCGCGGTTGCACCAGTTTACTCCAAACGCGCGTGTGGCACGAGGGCTCCTCCTTGTCGGGGCTGCGTGGCTCTGCTAGCGGCTGCTTTGGGTGCTGCTGGGGTGTGCTGGGATTAAAGCAGATGCGTCCCAGGGTGGTAGGTGGAAGGCTCCAGGCCACAACTTAATGAACGAGCTTGAGYGTGACAGTAGTGTGTTGCTTGGACACAAGCTGACGGATGGCCCCTATCCCCCAGCATCTATCTGACCTCCAAAGCTTCAGTGTTTTTTCTGATACTCATGTGAGTGGAGGTGACTTTAGTTCTTATCAACAGCAAAATCTCTGTTAATTTAAATAGAATTTCAAACTTTGTCACTTACAGGCCTCCTGGGGGTAGTAGATTGTTCCACTAAGATCTATACTAAAACTGGTGGAGCTACTCGGGTTTAAACAAGTAAATGGGAACAACAGTGTCTTAGCTGATGTGACCAACTGCTACCTGCTAAACCTCTTGGATCAGGTAATGCTTTCCTCAAGTCCCAGGCCCTACTGGTAGATATTAGGTACTACTCATTATTACTTTGAATAACTTTAGCTCTAGCAAGTCTAAGGTACTTCTATGCCTTTCAGATAGTTATGACATATGATACAGCGGTCTGAATCTGTCTTTTTGCTTGATTTCTATTTTGGCTGCCTAACGGGCCATTTCCCCCACTAAATGGGAAAAGTTCAGTATAGCCTCTGGCTGCAGAGCTGTTGTCTTGCTTCCAGAAATTCTTGGAACAACCTATTTATTTTTTCTTGTTTAATTCTAGCCATCAGGATATCCAGTAAGGATTCCCTAGCCTACTGAAACTACAAGTTTTGGCTCTGATATTCCCTTGAAAATGGTATAATCCAAGCTGTCTTGCTGTGAGACACCTCTTGTATCAGAGGTCCAGCCTCTCCCACTGGCAGAGGTTGMCACAAGCTCCACCAGGTTGCTGATTTCTGGTCTTAGCATTGCAAGCCACCCTGGTGGCTCTGAGACTGACTGAAATCAGTCTTTCTATTGATTTTGGTGTAATTCGGGCCCTGCCTAAGTCCTGCTGCTGAAAATGAGTAAAACAAACTGTTTGTTATCACTTATTATTCCACTGTCTTGACAGCAGTGCGCTCTCCATCAGAAAGAATGACTGATTTCCACTTGTATCACCCACTGGTCATTTCTGGCCAGATGACTTTATAAAATGCACTGAGAGCAAAGTCTGCAAACGTTTCTCAAATTACTGCTCACAAATTAATGTTTATGTAATTACACTAGAAGGTCTTGAACATAGTTTTTAGAAAACTGAACCAATTTAAAAATATTGATCAGTGTTAAACAGAAATCCTATAAAAAATTAAGCAGAACATTGGGAAAATAATCAACATTATTCATGGCAGGTGAAGTAATTGTTAAAGGTGAAGTTATTTTTGCTTTTAAYCTATATCATGGCTATGAAAGCTCCACTAGTATAGTTCATGTCATACAGAAATAGGTCAGATTTTAAGTCAGATCTGGCTAGCATCAGAGTTTAAGATGTTTCAAATAGAACAGCTTTATGATCCTACTCTTCTAAACATTTGGGGGTTTTTGTGCTTGTTTTTTTTTTTTTTTTTTTTTTTTTTTTTTTTTTTTTTTTTTTTTTTTTTTTTTTCCACATCCATTTAATATATATTGGGAAGAACTAGGTAAACATAGCTAATATGTCAAATTCTCCTAATCTTGCAGGAAAGACTCGCATTTATGCATTATTGACAATCATTCTCCTCTGGATTTCCCTTTCTTGACCATGATTATTAAGGCTCCAGACAGCTCTCCTGAGGCACCACCGGGATCTCCTTTAAGTAATTCCCTGATGGTTTTAAAATGTTAAGTTCTGTGGTTCTGGCCCAAGTCCAGGTGAAAGCAATGATGATTGCTTGCTTGTTGCTGGAATTGGTACACTGTGATCACTTTGTTGTAATCCCACTTCTCTGAGTTTCTAGAGAGTTAAGAAATAGTAAATACTTAATGCACACTTAAAGATAAATAGTAATTGCAAGAACAAAGGAAGAAGGTAGCCAGAAAGGTCAGGATGGCTCATCTGAACATAGTTACCTGTGTAAATCGGAATAACTGTAAGCAGAAGACGGTTTCAATTTCACAAGCATGAAGATGCCCTTTACCCATAGGGAGTTCACCGGCCTTCACGCACTGCTCCCATTCCTGGTTCACGATGCCCTGAAGGCCCCGTTGTACTTCTCTTCCTGGTTGAAATCGCAAGAAATTCGACATGACTTTTTCCCTTAGTGTTTGATAATGTAGAATATGAGTGCAAATCTTCAGCTGACAGCAGTGATTCTCCTTCATTCTCATAGTCCTTTGTTATGTTTTATACTTTAAAATTTATGCTGGTTTGTAACACTGTACCAAGTACGTGATGAGAAGGATTGCTGGGTCTGCTCGGCGTGAGTGGCAGCGAGGACTGCCCTTAKGGGCTAGCCATGACTATTCCAGAAAGTACTCGAGCATCTCTTTGATCTAAAGTACGTGCGCTTCTAGGACTGAAATGCGTTGTACCCTTTCTCTTAAGYATGTGCTTAAGTACTTCGCTAAATGAGTTTAATTAGCAGCACTTTTATCTGTTTTATTTCATGTGTCCTATTATAACTATAAGAATGAGACAGTTAATAAAGACTTCTTAAAATATTGATGTTGTAATATGGTTAAGGGAAACGTGACCTTTTTTTCCTTCTGTATGTCTTAAACTCTGAGAATTCAGAGGATGTTCATCTTCTGCATTCAGAGCAACATGTCRTCATACTGTCTTCTCATTTGCAATAGAAACACATTTAAGAGCAGGAGAAAATTGAGCATAAATATTAAGTATGGCTGGAACAAATGAAATCACAGCTAGCCTTGAAAATAATCAGTAAGAGAAATAAGCAAAGAAATACGTAGTCTCTAATCAATACAAAAGCCTTAATTAAGCCAATGAAATTAGCAGAATGTACCATTCTGTTATGATTATATATTAAAAACATAATCTGTACTTGAAATCAGAATACCTATGTATGAATTCATATCAGATACTCAGGTAATTAATCTTGTCCCTGCAAAATATTTCAAATCTCCCTGTCCTTGAGAATTTACTGATGACATATTAGCTATTTACTCTTTTGTTGTTTTGAAGCAATTTATCCTTCTATTATGCCAGATAGATCTATAATCTTGGATAATGAAACATATCTAAGTGAAAGTTAATATAGACCTGCACCTCCTACTAAGTACAAGTCTGAAAATACAGGTTTTTTCTTCTTCTTGGAACTTTATGAATTATTCACATGTAGCTTTCCTAGCAATTCTAGGATCAGAGAGCTTGGTTTTGCTGATAATAGAGCAAAGTAATTCTCTTTATCTCAAAAGAGCAACTCTTGATTTTCACCAGTGTTAAGTCTTGAACAAGTCCCATGTATGCAAGAACTGAGCCCAGAATACTTAACTGTACCACAGATATATGATTTTTAATGCTATTCAGATGCATACTCTATCCCAATATTACCCTTTGCTTCTTGACATTTAATTAAGAAAGGTCATTTTTCCCTCTTATTCAGGTACTTGTAAATATTAAGCTATGTTTCCCTCACGTACAGTTTCTCCTGCACAAAGGATTACTGTCGGCCTAGCTAAGGTCACTTTAGCTAACCCTGTGCTGAAGAGGAGAACGACCGGAGCRCGCTCCCTGGAACTACGCTGCCCCGGGCAGCCCCAGGTCTGGCTTTGTGCCTGTGTTTGATAACCCATGAGAACTTAAAGATGCATTAATGTCTCTACAGGGGGCAAAAGACCGCGTGGGCAATAACTTCCATACATGACCGTAGGCCACAAGACAAGTTATTTAAGACTTCTGTTATTTAAGTGTTATTGATTTTTAACTATTTAATAAGATTATGGGAAACAATATTCTATTTTTTTTACTAGTTTTCTAGTATCTTTATGTAAAGACAGTCATTGAGATGACAAAGYGGCAGGCAGTAATGGCACAGCAGAGGGGGAATAGGGACACTGTTGAGCTGAAGTGTCTGTGCTGATGGTGGCAGTGGTGATTTCTGCATGGCAGCTTTGCAGCAGCACCCAGGACTTGGTGCCTGGCTCTGATGGGTATCTCCACCAGTGTGAAATTTTGTCAAAGCTGTAAATTCTGGCCATGAAGGCAGATAAGGAGAAGGGTTGGAAACGCTGATTCTGGTAAAAATGTTATGTTCTTAAGCTCAAGCATTAGAAAAGACTGCTAGAGATAGGAAAGCCACTATTCCTTCCTATTTTTTTTCCCCATCTGGTATAAAAGCATTAAGCTGACTTTACTAGCTTGATGTATATGATAGCACCATCCAGASAGAGGCACACTTCCTTGCTTTTCCACCTGCAAAACTAAATTCATATTCTCCTGTTGCAAAGTAAAGATTCAGAGATATCTCAGATGGAAAGTATAGACCACAAAAGATTGACACCCCTTTCCTGTTCCTCTTAGTTTTCATCTCAAAACTAATGAGCAACTCAGAAGTACAATTTCTGTAAGTCCTGATCCCTAGTTTTTCTGCCTTTCCCCCCTGTCTGGGAACAGTGTGCAGTCTTTTTTATTGCATTCCCCTGTACGCTTGCTTGTATCCACTACTGAAATCTAGTGAAGGCCACCTGCTCCCTCTTTAGCTAGTGCTGACAACCTCACATTTTGACCCACAGCACTTGATGAAAAGCTATATATTACATGCAATAAAAATTGAATTTTGCAAAAACTGGTCAAATATTGATGCCTTGGAATCACTTGCTTAGTCCCCTTTCTCCCTGAGATCTCGAAATATTACATTTTTCACTTCACTGCAAAAACTAGCAGATACGAGCAAATTGATGGACAAGTAATAAAGCCARATAGAAACCTATGTTTCTAAAGCTGAAAGAAGTGATTGCAAGAGGGAGTGCCTGGATGGCAAGAAGGGCTGATGCCCTGCAGGAGCCTCTCTCCAAGTGATGTGACTTTGCAGCAACAGGACACTCTGTTCACAGCTACTGATGAGCAGGTCGCCCTGGGAAGCTTGCGGTCAGCAGCCTAGTAGCAACCCGTCAGGCCAAACAAGGGGAAGTTTCTTACTAAAGGTCACATTTACTTTTCTGGAAAACATAAGGGGAGGGGAAGGGACTGACTTTCTACTCCTGAAGCTCTTCAGAAATGACTAGATTAAATGGGAGGAAATTGCTGCTTGTTTACTGATTTCTGCACTGTGTTGGTATTAGGATATTTCAGGAATACAAATTGGCTGATGGATGGACTGAAAGTAAAAAKAAAAATCCTTCTTCTAAGAAGAATATTCAACTAGATTTGTATTTCAGTATTTGCTTCCAAAATCATTTTGAATGTATCATTAAGATTCTTCATGTGTTTCAGAACCACTCTGTTTTTATATAAAAATGCACCTTTGAGTTTTTTGTTTGGAGCAAGTGTTAGTCCTGCAAACTGAAAGCTGAAGATACCCTAGACTGTGAGCATGCTCTGCCATTTTCTATGAAATTTAGGATTTCGGTGAGCTGTCAGACTTTTGTTTCCCATTTTACCAGAAGACAGTTTATTTTGTGATGGAATTCCAGTGAGGTTGGAGAACTTGCATTTTTGATGACATAAGCTTTCTCTTTTAAAAAGGTCAGGTTGTGACTGGAACAAAATCTCCTATATTCTTGACCTTTATAGATTTATGAAGTGAAATATTCCTCAGACTCTGTGGGAATATCCAGAGCAAGGAGGTAAGCGTGTCTGATTATAACTATGTCCTTACTAAGTTGCCCTCTTGATGAAAAATGTTTCCCACTTACCTATTTTTCTATTAGCTCTTTTAGAGTTTAGACCAAAGGATTCTTCTATTTAATGTTTATTTATATAGTGATAGAGCCAAGGTGCTTGAAGTGTKTTTAAAATCAATAAACCAAACAGACAAGGCCTGATGCTGAGATTAACAGTTATTTTACTCTGGAGGAAACAAGTCAGCTGTGTTCATTATTTATTGTGCTGCTGAAAAGAGGCTTTTTCCTGTGCTAAACAGTTTTCAGGTGAGAGAGAGCAGAACTTTCTTATGCATGTCTGGATCATAAATGAGCATGAAAGAACTTATATTGGTAGAAGTTAGGTCTCATCCWGGCCTTCGAAGTACGTGCAGGTGGGCCAGACCAATGCTGATATGAAGGGGAATGACCATTACTTTTTAAATGGGAAGAATTAAAGGATTTCTTAAGAGAACTTGGACCCTGTTGGGTGATCCCGTGCTGATGTTGGTGGGCACATGCTGGTGTAAGCGATCGTGCTGATGTGCGCGAGACTATTCACAGCCTGTTCTACCCCGGGGTTCTTGTACAACGATAGAAATCCTGGATCCGTAATAAATGCAAACGGCAAAGGTACGGCAAAGCTCGGAGCCTCGGAGGGTGCGAGGCAGAGGATGGGGGAGCTCTGCGGGGCCCAGCGGGGTACGTGAGCGCAGGCTCCCAGCATGATCCTGCTTGCAGCCCGCTCTGCCCTGGCTGCGCTCTCTGCGCCTCACTAGACCGCCGACACCAGCAGCGTGCTGGTAGGAGCTGAAATACTGTAACAGCAGTGGCAATGTATACTTTGTATAAAACATAATTTTTTTTCTTGCTTTGGTGTTAGTGTAGCCCCACAGGGGCCATGCACACACAGCTGCGGTGCTGTGCAGCAGCTCAGGCAGGCACCAGCTCCTCCTCCCCGCTCCTCCTGGGTTGCCCTGGGCTGGCGGAGCTGCTCCTGCGATGCTGGCAGGGCCATGGGCRTGGGGGCTGCCTGGGGCCTCTGCGGGGTTAGTTGTTCTGCCCTTAATGCAAAACACCGATAGTTTTGACATGTAATTTGCTCTGTGAACAAAAGGGCCAGTCTGGTGATATGCAACAAAAATAAAAAGTCGTCAAAGAGAATGTTTCAAAGTAATTTTTAGAAGGCGAGAGATCAAGTGACACAATCTTCAGAGCTACTTCAGTAAATGTAGGGTGGTGATTAGCAAATAAAATTGAGTAATTGTAGTTTTCTGCTCTAYTTAGTATAATTTGCTTAAGTATCTATGTCAATCAAAGTTATATTTAGACTGACACCATAGGGATATGTGAAACCTATTTATTTCTGAATAAATATCTACAGAGATTATACAAGTGACAATGTCCAAAGTTTAGGGACTTTTGCTAAAAAAGATGAAGACCAGTTATTGATATTGGCCTAATATGAAATTATTTATCTAGAATAGTCTGAGCATTAGTAAATATACCTTAGGATTGTGAAATAGAAACCCCCTGCCCCCCAGTAACCATTAAGGTCTAGATTCTGCTGCCCACAAAGGACCTGTCCAGTGAGGCTRGAGATATCCACGCAGGGCTGTTGGCTACGAAGCAGGCAGAAGAGGCTACAGCATATTACATAGTGCTAAATAGCTAAGACCGTGTTACCTGAAACCTGATCGAAAAACAAAAACCCCCAAATACACTCAGGTAATGATCAAAAATGTTTGCAATTTGAGTTGACTTTTCTCTAGGAATTTCCACAAAGATAATCAAAAACTAATGTTTCAAGCTTCAAAAATATTTTAGAAACCAACTGCTTTGTTATAAAATGTTATTTTCCATATATGAGTCAACCTTAATTTTCAAAAGGAATTGGGAATAGACTAACTGCATCAACTCAAGCWCAACATTTTCTGAAGAGAGTTCTCACATCATGAAATTTTGTTTTGTGCCATTCTATCAAAAAACTTGAGAATCATCAGTACTCAGAGTGGTATTTTTCTTGTTTTAGTTGGGTTGCTAAAGCAAAAAGGAAAAAAAAAATCCATCACTTCCCCCATCTCTTCGCCTTATGTTGCGTATACTTGTTCTAAAATATTATCACTTTCAGTACTAAAGATAGTAGTATCCTGCCAGTAGCCTCCTCTCAGAAGTAAAAGTTTTCTATTGTCAATTGTTTCCTATCACTGAAGCTTCTAATGAATGAGGTGAATTTGTCTAGAGCTTTTTCATTTTGAAGGGACTGCATCAAAAATAGATACATGTAAATGTATTATTAATTAAGAAGTATATTGGATGCAAAGTCTGGCCTTGAGTAAATTATATCAGGAAGGTCACTTCAATCACTGACTTGGATTTTCGTCAGCTTCCTTCAATCCTTCTTGTTGAAATTTGAAAGCTCTGTAGCAAGTGAAGGAAATGAGTTTTCAGTTGCAGTTATGGTTTGATCATTCCTGTTTTTCGTGCTCATTCAATGCACTGTTTTGTTCCTGATTACTGATGATCTCCAAAGTACTATGTTTTGTTGAATACCTGCCAGTATCTCCTGAGCATACTTTTTTGGGGGGGGAATGGCGGGGGGTCCCTATTATATAGAGGTACCAAGTTAAGGGGTTTCTTTGTGTGTTCTGGAGGAAATCAATGCTAAATCCCCAAAGCTATCTATAATTCTAGRTGCTTGATTCCTGTTAAAATTAGCATCCTCTGCTTTTGAATTTCCAGGACCCTGTTTCTAAAGCTGTTTTGCAGATACTTTCAGTAATCTCATGAATTTCTGTTGCTTTCTCAAACTTCAGTTGAGCTTTGACTAAATGTAGTGATTTGCAGACTTCAGTTTCTCAAGCCAGTCTTTAATTTCTTCCTGGAGACTCCATTCTCTGTAATGACTGTATTCCCATTCCCCTTCTTAAGCATCCCTGTAACACAAATTTATTTCTTTGAGTAAAGGATAAACCAATGAAAACACTTTAATTGCTTTTTAAGATCTATTTTAAACAGTYTTCCTCCCACTGAATGGTCTACATTTGTGTTCCTTTAAAAGGACCACAAAATCGTTTGGAAAAAGAAAGAATTAACTCATGCAGTATTGTTGCAATAATGTTAATCTGCAAATGCATGAAACTGAACTTTAAATTCCTATGCATTACTTTTATTCTAACATTTATTTTCATAGTATGTGTGTATGTGGAAACAGATGTGTCATTTTTTTACAACTGTTTCACATACCCTTCTCTGTTTTATGGATCACAGTTGGAGGAAACAGTAGTCTAAAAGCTGTATATCTACAYTAACACCTCACCTACATATATGTGTGTATAAAATTATAAAACTGCATAATTTTCTTATGTACTTCTGGGACTCTACTTTCCTGTTGAAAGTTGAAATTATGGATCATTTTTAGTGAGATTTAATCGTGGTGTTCTTAAGACTTAAAATAAGTCAAACTCTTTTTTTTTGCAATAAATGATACCCTTTAGCACAGTGAACTTCCTCTATAAGTGACCATTCAGAGTTCTCTTTTCATATTGCCCAATCTGACTTTGACTTTTTATTTACAACCCCAGGCAGACAATCTGCTCATTTTAATGTGTGTGTGTGAGTAGTGGATTTTTTGTCTTTTAAAGAAAAAGATCAGGATGAAACTATTATTGCAATAAGGCAAGAAATGTGGAAAAGACAGCAACTGGGAGATAGAAATCACAGATCCAGAGCACCTGTCCACMTATCCAGTGTACATTACCCCAGCATGACTACGAGGAACTTTTGAGAGACCTTGTCAAAAGCTTTGTTAATAGAAAACTGACATCTACTACTTTCTCCTCATCTACAGAGCGAGTCACTTCAACATAGTATTCAGCTAGGTTGGTCAAAAAAAGTTTCTGCTGATAAATCCATATTAGCTGTTCCTTCTCAGTCTTGTTCTTCATATATATCTAGCAGTGGCATCTGTGACAGCTTATTCCATAACTTTCTTGGAGAACTGAGGTTAGGTTGACCCACCTGTAGTTCTCCAGATCTTCCTTCTTGCCTCATATGAGGGTAGCTGTAGCATTTGCATTTTCCRGTCATTGGGAGTCTCCGATTGTCTCAGCGTTTGAAAGGTGATAGAAATCTGCCGTGCTGTGCTGTTGACCAGATCCATCGGCAGCCTTGCCTGCAGCCTGTCCAGTCCTATGGACTTATGCAGGCAAGCCAGACATGTCTCTGACTGGATCCTTACTGATCATGCGCAGTACTTCTCTCCCTCAAACGTTGCTAGTACATCTTAGTAAAGATTTCCTTTTTCATTCTTCATACTTCAGTGCTATTGGTGAAAGCCAGGTTTGGAAAGAGGCACTGGGAATGAACAGCTGGGAGGAGACAGATGGAGTAAGAAGTAGTAAATGGCTGACAGTCATATCAACAAACAAAAGATACATGTTATTTATTTAGAGTTGTTGATCCTGAAGACAAAGCAGATTTAAGTATTTAGGAATGAGGCAGATGGGATGGAAATGGCTTCCAGAAACATGAGGAGAGAATAACATTTTATCAAATGCAAGTCATATGCCAATACAGATAACAAACAGATACTTACGTTTGTAGTATATCTGAAGCAGCTTTCTATAAGGTAGAAAACAAAGCTTTTCTGTCATTAAATACTTGTGAGTGTACATGCTCTTTTTACAGTGATCCATACTTTACATAGTACTTTTAATCCCTCAAGTAACCTACAAAGTAATAAAAATGACTATAGGAAAGTAGTTTTGTAATTCATTCATTTTCTAGAATATGGACACTGCAGACAGGTAAGACATAGGCTCTTTAGGGGGGTAAGAGGTGAACTGTGATATTTTCCCAGGCTTTGAACTAGGTTCTGCTCCAGCTGCCACTGTTGCCTCCCTGAGCATCCCACAGCAGACRCTGTCCTGTCTCTTGTTTCTCTCCCTCGTTTGCTGCACCTTGGTCTTGCCTGAGCCTCCAGGATCTACCACTACATATGAATGTGCATTTACCTCTGAATTTAGATTTTTTTTTAATAAGAGTAAGCATTTTACRTTTCTTTCCATGGTCTATATTGCATTCTCCACCCTTGCAGGACATGTGGCGCGTACATAGCCTAAGGAATTCTTCAGAAAGTCTCCTCCTGATCCCTTAGTGTTTGCAAAGAATTAAAATTTTGGCAAGAGAGAAAAAGTAAGCCTTTATCAGCTGATTGGTGAACCAACTGGTCAGTGAATATTTGCTGTAAAATTTAATGATTAGGGCTACATATGAGCATTTAAAGGGCCTGATGTGAAAAATGAGGAATTAGCAGGTTAGCTGTATATAGTGAGGGTATGAGAGCAGCATATAACCAGATCTAACAGATATAAGCCCAACTCTTTAAAAATCTTATTAYTGTTTTAATAATAGGAATGTGTGTTCACTGTGGTGATTGTATGGCACCTACTGCTAAGCTATTGCTACAGTAAAGCTTCCGTTCAGATCTTTAGGTTTTGTACTTGCCTGTTTTCCTGATGAGCTCCTTCCTATTTTGATTTATTTGTTCTTTTTTTTTTTTTTTCCTAAAAAGATAGAACAAGCAAAGAAAAACTGACAAAATCCTCTCTGTTCTTCATAGGGGAAGAAATAACTCTTCCAAATGCCCCTTTCCCCCAAAATGTTAAAATCTTTTGTGAAAAGTCAAAAACTTGTTGAGGGATTGTTACAAACTAATAGGAGTGATGTAGGGAGCAATTCTTAAAATGCTGCAAAAATACTTTTAAACTGTGATCCTCAGAAATGGCTAGGGTTTTTAGGGAAGACTCATACTGAGCAGGACACTTCCTACTTGTGCTAAACACAACATTTGTCAGAGAAATCTGTTTTCCTCCCTGTTCATACTCATTGCAATATTTGCCGTGTCTTCTGATCTTGCATTATAGAGTTGCATCTTCCCTCAGATAAATCATCCACTAATATGACGTAGCAAAAATAATTGACTCTTCCTCCAGTTCTTTGATAAAGTGTTTTTACAGAGGCAACTGAGTTTATGGCCAAAACCTATTATGCAGTGCTGCAAGAACTCTAATTAGGAAACAACCTTTGAGTAACCTGTGAAAGCTCAAGATGTTTACCTGGTATTTTAGCAATAGCAGTGTTTTTGTTTGTTTGTTTGCTTTGGGGTGTTTTTTTTTTGTTTCTCAAATTGTTCCATTAGACTGCTTATTTTTTTTCCCCTCCAATTTGGTCAAATTCAAGGGATTTTTGCCAATTTTGTAAATAGTCATATTGATTAACTTAAATCTTCAAGTAATTTGCACTGTTTCGCTGCAAGCACCTCCTAAATGTTTTGAAGTTTAATTGCAGTTAATAAAGCACAGCTCTTTGTGAAGTGAATATTCTAGCATCACATTAATCTTTCTCTCCTTCGAATTAATCATGACTGTGACTTCATTTGGGAAGAATGGTGGGCCTCCATCTTTCTAAGAAAAACGTCACTTTTAAAGGGATGAATGGAAAGCTCTTTCCCTGTGCTCTTGAAACAAGCATCTCTCTTAAGACAATGAAGTGTCTAAATCATTGTATTATTAATGATGTACTAAAAAGCCCACTATCTTTCTCTCCTCTCAAAGTAGAATGCTCAGTCATTTAAACTTTTTACTCTTAAATTATCAGGAGCAATTTTAATGGTGCAGCTGACTAAATGGAGGCAGGATGCCCGTGGCAATGTCAGACGGGATCCCGTCACGCTGATGGCCCCCGTGACAACGGGGGGTGACAGCTTCCTCCATTACGGCTTTTCCTCTCCGCTCTGTRGGCACGCGGCGTGATGCAGGCAGACAGCCCGGCGTGCGTGGTGCGCGCGGTCGATTCGTCGCCGCTGCGCTTATCGACGCTGAGCACGTAGCGCTTGCGTCGTGGAAGACCACAGATCTGGTAACAGCTGGCAAGACCAGCAAAGACAACTTTGTCACAAATGGGATATCAATAATAGTGAGGGTGGATTTTGTAGTCTAAGGATGACTGCACTTTTTTTTTTTAAACCTGTGCTGTACTTTGACTAAGTGTCTTCACTCTAAAGTTAAACTGCTTTCAGGATTGAAAACTTATCAAATTATTAAAATGAAGCACTCGAGGTAGGAAACACTGGTGYGTAGCTTTAGAAATGTTGGGTAACTGCTAACAATTTTCCTTTTCAATGAGTTAGTATGATCTCTTGATCTCTTTTTTGACTGACACCATTGATGTTTGCAACTTGCAGAAGCTGCAGCACTGATTTAGCTGTAGACTGAAAATAAAACACAAGTCTGCATCTCAAATATATTATTCTTTCTTCTTTTTTTTTGTTTTAAAAAAAAACTTTCATACTTCAACTTATAGAAGAGTTTCTGTAAAATTTCCTGGCATTTGGGCAAGTCCCTTGCAGTCAGAGTTGAGTACAATCAAACTTAGACAGGATTCATAATTAGAAGTTGGATTTATTTTGAATTTGTATGACTTAGAGCTCTGATTAGTGTATATGTTATGATTGGCAGCCTTAGCAGAAGAGACAAGATTGAAAAGGTCACAAAGTTGAACTGTCCTCTAACTCAGGATGACAATCCTAGGCAATAAATGAAGCGGGGAAGCAGCCCAGCTGGAGAAGTTTGTCTCATTGCTTGCTGCATTTTGCTTGCTGTCTGGGGATGTGGGTAATTATAAATCACAAGGAATATAGTAAGTCTTTAGATGATGTGGAAGTTATCTGTCTCAGCACCATGTTACATCTACCAGAGCTTCCAAGAAGTCTCAAAGTGTGGAGGTAATCTTTTTACTGTGATCTGTCAGGCTTGGTGACACATAGCACATGGAAATCAGTGAAATTCTGTTCCTCAGCCTGTTGCCCTGGGGTGAGAACTGAGAGCTCTTCACTAGGACTTAAGATCTCCTTGATGTGCTGTTCTGGTTTGACCCCTATCTAAGAATGAAAGCAGAATTGCAAAATGGGAAGCCTGATGCAGRGCGTGTGTGTGGTCACATCTACATCAAGCACGATGTTGCAGGAGGACTGGAGTCTGCTACGCATTTCGTATACTCAGTAGTAAGCCTGCTTCCCYCTGTTTGCATTCAGGTCTTTGACCTTCACAGTGGCTTTTGAAGTGGAAGTTTGAGCTTGTTACTTGTGAGGTTGTGGTGGCTGTGTTTTAGCTTAGGCAATAGATGAGCTTGCTTTTGGATCTAKGAGCCCTTGTTTCCCCCATCCATGTTTTAACAAGGGTCAGGAGTACCTACAGCAATTAGAAATGGGCTGAACTGGTGTGCTCTTGAGAATCACTGGATGATCTCCCATGTTGCCCTGCAAACRCATGACCAAGTTAGTCTTTGTGCAGTGCTACTAAGCCAAGCCGTGCAGGGCACCACGCTGCAGCCGCTTCCTAGCTACCTGTGAGTTRAGGAGATGCTGCTGCAGCATTTTCTATGTCTCTATTTAACAAAAACAGATTTGGAGCTGTGCTGATTTACTCAGTATTGAGCAATAGCTTGTGTCTGCTGGGTATGTATTACTGCTTACTGTTTTCAGGAGAAATAGTGAAATGGTGTATATGTTTTTGTATGATACTGAGTAAACTCTAAGCACATCATGCTCTGCTGTAAGAAATGATGGTCCTAGCACACTAGGAGAAGAGATGTGTGGACTTGTGTGGCTGGTACAGATAGCACTATGGARGGAAAGATCAGAAGAGGCAGAAATCTAGCTCTTAAAATATGAATATTTCATCCTTCTTACCTAAATTGTACCCCACACAAATGCCTAGTCAATGTAATGAAAGAGATGCACCTTTCTGAAAATAAAAGGCTTTCAGTTCACTAAAACTTCATTTATTATGGGCTTGAGAAGCTGCTGAAATAGAAAAATGCTGAATGGTTATGCTGGGAAGCGTGAAGTAGGAAAGTCATTTTTCACTCACTGATTTCAATTTGTTTGCCTGCCTTCTCCTCCTCACTTGCATTAACTTCTTGAGAGCTCAGGAAGGAGACCTCTTCCCTGGCATGATGCCTCTGCCAGCCCTCTTGGCCCTCAGACACGGGTGCAATACAGATGAGACCAAATTCAACCAGCTTCTCTGCTTCAGAGAAGACTGAATTGCTCTTGGAGAATTAGTGWGCTGGAAAGGGGTGCTGTGGAGAGCAGGTGCACGTGAGCCTCACAAGGAGTGCGTGGCCCTTGTAGTCAGTATCAGTTCCAGACACTTCCCCCCACCTTTAAAGGCACTTTTTCTTCCAAGTCTCCTTGTATTGTAGTAGCACAGATTATTATCATTTTTTTTATTCAAAGATTTTTTTTTTTTAATGTCTTCTCCTGTCAGGCCAACTTTGCTTGGAAAATTCTCAGCAAGGCAATCATGATACATGATGTTAACATCAAAGAAAATGTGGKTAGCTAGATTATTTTCTTAGGGTCCAGGTATAAGTCAAGGTTGTATAACTTAAAAGAACTGTCTGAGAGWACATTTGCAGGTCTTATCACAATTTTGGCTTTTTATATAAAAGCAAACAATGGCTAAAGTGCAAATCATCAGAAGGGTAAAGGCTAAATATATTTATGATCTGTTTTTAACTTGTCTTTTCATTTCACTAATGAGTATTTAAAGAAGAAAAACATGAAACAATGCTTGTTTATTGAGATCTGTATAYGTGCAGTGAGTAAACACAACATGTTGAGTCCTGACCAACCACAATAGCACTTGCATTTCTCCCTTAAACCTAGTCCTACACCATGGACGCTCCTGAAAAGATTGTTTTTTTTTATTATTATTATTATTTCCCCCACCCCCCTTCAAACTCTGGAGAAAAATCCTACATAAAGCAAAGTGGAGGATTTTTGCTTTTCTGTTTTGACTTGCTATAGAAAGGGAGATGTAATTTAACTTAGCTGAGACAAAAAGGGTATCTTTTGGATGAGGCCCACTCAGCAGCTTGATTATATAAACTTCTCTGAAAATATCACAACTCATTAATCTGTAAGTGCTCAAGGGATTTTGAGGATCATAGCATTTAGCATCTACTCTGCAGAACAGTAAGTGTAATAGTCGGGTAACATAAAAAGCAGGCAGCTGGCTGAACTGAGAACTGGAGATCAGTTTACTTCCAGCTCTTCCAGCACTGCTCTTGGCACGCGAGGTGAGACTAACGACCCCCTTGGTTGTCCTCAGGACCTTGGGTCCTGCTGAGACTTGTGGAAGAGGGGAGGGACTGCACTGCCGGAGACCTTGTGTGTTCAACGGCCRAGTGCCTGCTTGGAAATGCAATGCTTTGAGCACTTTACCAAGAGCTAGAATTCAAAATAAAATTCTTTTAATAGATCCTCTTGGATGTTACATATGTATTCAGCAATCTTTGGTGTAGCTCCATAAATAGGACATGTACAGGCGCACACAGTTATCTATTTAGTGCTTCTGCAGCCCTCTCCTCCAACCTTTTCTTTTGGAGGGTTTGGCAGATTAATTTCAAGTTGAAACTTTGGTGAATATTGAATTTAAGTCTGCTTCTGCTTCAGACTTTGAAGGCCTTGTGTGCTCAAGCAGGTGTTACTTTTTCCAGTCTTATCTGTCAACCCAGTAAGACATCATGTTTCCTACCTCTCCTACTGCCTTCATAAATTCAATGTCACTTAATCTGTGCGAAGGATTACACAGTATAGTATATTCSTATATCCTTTTCTCTAGTACTAAAGTACCATAGTGCTCAATATGAAAAATGTTGCTGTTAAATGTTCATAAAATAAATTTTATGGATTACACAAACATATAGAACACAAACAGTCTATTTAAGTCACAGTTAGAAAGCTGACATGAGGAGTTACCTAGGAGAAGACTAGTGCTACAGTGGAACTGTAAGCGATGAACATGAGTCTCACTAGAAGCAGCGATAGCACTGGTCGATGTGGAGCAGAGTTTATAGGTGACTAGCTGGTCAGGGACCCAAGAAAGGGAGCAGGTTAGTGCCGGCTGGGAACAGAAAACTGGAGTCAGATCAACACTGATGTGCTAAAGCAATGTTTTTTGAGGTGCCTGGAAAACTAGAAATATTTTGGAAACTAATGGAATATAGGCAGGGCCAAGAAGACTCTGAAAGACTAATGAGCTCAAGAGCTGTCAAGTCMATTCCTAAAAACACTGCTCCTTTCATAAGAGCGTGACAACCTAACTGCACGTCACGAGGTGTGCAACGTGACACTGGCACAAACAGTTAATCCGATATGCATATATGAACTAGAACAACCGAACCTTTCCACAGATTTATTGGAAGGTTTAAAATAAAACTATGGAAATTGGCAGTGAATAATCTTCTTGTAACTTGCCACCAAAAATATTCCACTGTGGTTGTAAATAGGTCTGCAAAGCATAAGATAGCTGAACTTCTTACCTATCAACCAGATACTGAAGGAATCTGTCTTTTATCCAATCCTATCCATGCTGAAAGTGAAGGAAGAGCTGCAGCAAGGCCTATATAAGAGCAATAAAAGCAGAGCTGCTGAGAGGYTATTTCTGAAAGAAAGAAGTACTTGAATTCAAACTAAATTAGTCTTGTAACAGCATATGTGAGAAACTGTTTGAACAAAGGAAAAAATCCCAGCACTTTCTGTGAAGTAAACACCAAATTGTTCCTTGATTCTCTGGAGTCCTGCGAGTCCTGCCATCCATCTCATCACTAGCTTGTTCCACAGATTTGGGATTATATTTTCTCACAGTTATAATCCATATAATCCTACTATGTGAGCATAGATAAGAATTAAAATAGTGACAACATTGCAAGTGGAAAATTGGCTCGTAGTGTTCCTTGTGAAGACTTGAAGACTATCAGTTTTAGGCATAGTAGCGTATCTCTCATAAGATGGCCACCACCAAGCCAACAGGGATATTGATTGTAATGAGGTTTCAGTTTTCTCACTGAGTCTTTTTCTCCCCCCATCCGCTTTTATTATTGAGTAATCGTAAAATACTGGTCAGTATTTGCCTTTCAACTTCACTGTATAAATCCTAGAATGTTTGAAATAAAATAGTCATCATTTTTTCTGCTGCCAATTCTTAACATTCTTTAGTCTCATAATATGCAAGATTCCTTCTGTTCTTTCTTTTAAAACTAATATCAACCTAATGCACAAAGGAAATCTCAACAACTCTAATAATGTGATAGTGCTACAGCTGGGAATTGAACTCACGTAAGCTTCACATGAGCTCATCTGTTCCCATATGGCAAACAAAATACGCATTTCAGAGCTCTCAAACATGCTAAAAAAGCACATGTGATTAAAAAAAAAACCAGTTGCAAGCTAGGAGACAATTCTGAAAGTCGTCTAAGGAAATTATACTTCTGTAAATGGAAGTCTTATACTGTTTGCTTGCTTAGATGTCTGTTATAAGCATGAACACAAATTCTGATCTACTTGGGATTTTGGCTTTGTTAAGCCACATTTTCGAGTTGAAAATAAGTCCACTTTGCATTTCAAAACAGTGGTATGTGATACTTCAAGTAAAACTGTTTTAAGAGAAATAATTGTGTTAGAAATAACCTATTTTTGTTTAATTGGGAGCAGTGAAAATCAATGTTTCTTTGTGATGATTTTGCTTTCTAGAAGGTTTTTTTTTTTTTTTTTTTTTTTTTTTTTTTTTTTTTTTAAGATTCCATTTAGAAGTTGCAGGTTACACAGCAGTTTGAGATCACTGGCGTATTAACTCTTACAGCACCTTGCATTGAGTGATAGGCAAGGCACAAGATGATGCAGAATCTGCACTGTGATACTACAGGGAAAAAGAAATCTTCACAGCCAGTGAGAAAATCTTGTCCTTTCCTACAAGGACTGAGTGTAGCTCTGCTGCGCAATATACAAAATGGTCAGAACAGACAATTTGCTGACAAATATCCCTTCCGGAGTAAATGAGTTTGGAGGGTGATTAGAGATGTCTGGCTCACTTCAGCTAGCTACTTTCTGCCCTCTCTTGTATGAAAGCTAAGAAATTGTGCAGCAGYTTTCCTCCTTCCTGCAGGTGCAGCTGTTTGGCAGTAGCCCTTTAGCAGTTTAAGATCTACAAACTCAAAACTCCATAGGGCCTGAAGTGGTATAGGTCTCGAGTACGTGGCCTCTGGCTTCTCGGGCGCAAGAAAGTGGTCCCAGATTCAAAAGGTACTTCACAGGTCTGGTTTTAATAAGTGTGAATAAAACCCCTTTATTTGTTCATGCAGTTCAGATATTAGCTCAGAAAAACCTTCACAGCCTGGAGGGCAATTGAAGCATTGAAATACATGAACATCAAACATGTGCTTAATTCCCTGATGCTCAAAGCAAAGCTCGTGTTTAAGGTTCTGCTCGAGTAGGTTGCAGTGAAAGCCATGGGGCTGAGGTTCCAAAATGCATTTCATGAATTCCCAGTAATTCAGACTGCTCAAATGTCTGGAGGATGCTATGATACTGTGAAAAGTGGGAGAGTTGTTACACTATTTATAAAGAATGAGGAATCTCTGGGGTTTGGTTAGAGAGTTACACTGCAGAATGCAAATAATTCTTTCTGGGAATTTGCTCATATAGTCCATGACTATAATTGATCCAACCTGCAGAAACCTATAAACCTGCTTTGGTTACTCTTCTCAACATGTCAGGAGATACTCTAACTTCTAACTCTTTTGTCACTGAGCTACTTCACACAGTTGATGAATAAAACTACTTTGAGAGAGTGTTTGAACAAGTGTGGTGCAAAGCCAAACAGCTGAGCTAGTGTAGCACCTTGTAGGTTAGGCTTGTAAACGATGCTGGACTACTTCACTGACTCCCAGTTCAAAAGCAGTAATGAACTGCAGGTCTCCAGACTGAGAAGTTCATGTCATCTTCACTWGAAAGAAAAGCAGAGAATATAGCTGTGACTGTTACCCTAAAAAGCACAATAGTAGGAGCATTAAGCTAGATCAGGTCAGATTTAATCTGGACTGTGATATCCCTTAAACTTCAGTGGTTTTAGGGTAGCTCTGCACCTATGAGTAAGTGTATGAGTGTATTTTAGGGCTACCTTTATGTCTCTTCTCTGTGGTTTGACCTCCCTGTCCAGCTACATCACAGACTCATGATCAGCAAGCAGCCAGAGAGGAGACCACAGTGCATCTCAAGTCTACTTAACAAAACATTAAGTGGAAAATCTCCAACAATCTGGAGGAACTGCATTGCCTATATCACTTTCCATGCAGGCTTTTGCAATAGCATGATTACAAGTTCCATAACCTTATAGATAAACGTGGACAAGTAAAATGATGACATCAAGTCCATATTAACTACTTCAGTTAATATGGAAGGCATTTGGAACAAAACCTAGCTGTGTTGGCAGCTCCTCCAAAACATACATTTTGATAGAATATACCCCTGAGCAAGTTGAAAAAAAAAAAAAAAAAAAAAAAGTGAAATGGATATAGGGTTGTATGCATGTAGGCTGAACGTTATCAACTAGTTATGCAATGTGATCATCCAACATTTGAACTTTTCTGATGTTTACTGCTACTAATATTTGAAGCGATCATTTAAAATCATGGCATAGATTATTGCTTGTTTCTTTCTTTGACTTGTGGCAATTATATTAGAGACCAAATAATTCAGAATGATTGTCCTGATATTTTCCTGTCTGATATGTTCCTGTTGCCTATAAAAATAAAGGGAGGACTAAAATTCCACTTTCTATTCTGTTCCCCTTCTTCCCTGGCTCTGACTTGGAACTTTCATTACCCATTCGTTCTTGTGAAAAACCTTTCGTAATAAAACCAAATTCTACAAAGATTCAATTGTTTTCTGAGTAAGATCGCATTTTCTGTGTTCCTTCTATTTTAGATGTATGAAGAAATTTAGGAATGGTCTCCTTGTTCTCTATGCAATCAATAGATCATAGTAGGTCAAAATCAGCCTTAAGTGTCAATATTCTTTAATTCCTTAAATATAAGCAATACTGGTGCTTCTGGAAGTTCATTTCAAGTGCATCCTAAATTCATGAATTTGTAGACTCGAGTTGATAAGATACTGTGACACTTAAACTGTGTATAATTCAAAATGTTCATAGTATGAGCTCTCAAGGGTCTTAAAAAATGCAGCATGTGTAACTCAAGCCTACAGAGCATCTTTTAAAGCATATACTTCCAACCACTTCCTACTCCTAGTCTGCTAGATTTGATGCTATTCTTTGTTATCATATCTGTTATGAACTCTCTTCCRTCTTCACGAAGATCTCATTTTGCATGTGGCAGAGGAATGCAGAGTGCAGTGACCTCTGCTTGGATTCTGGGGGAAACMTCAAATCTGTGGCGATGCAGCACGCTTCAGTGTGTGGTGCAAGAGAATCTAGTTTAAAAAAAAGGAGAGAGAGAGAGAAAAGAAAAGAAAAAGTAAGTAGAGGTTGTAAGGAAGAAGTGGGCGACCTGGATTATAATGGTTATAAAAAGTAACTGTGTGGGCTGGATCTTACTTCGCAGTTGATTTATATGCTACCAGTTTCTCTTTGGCAGTGGCCAGAAATGTTTGTGGGGCAGAAAGAGGGAATCGGCAAGCTGAAAGTTTCCCAGTACAACAGCTAAGTGGGCGCTCCAAATTCCCTTCCTTTCCGGGTTTTGAGGTGGTGGTGTCATTGCTTGATGGACTTCACTTGAATTCAGAGCTATCTCTGGTGCTACTAGTGTCAGGTAACATCGCYGCTCCCAACACACAGAGCGGGCAGGTGCCAGACACCCCAAACTGCACAGGGATTTTCCTCCTTATGTGACTACAAATCCCTAGTCACCCTGACCTTGATTTCTTTTACGATGTCGTTTCTTCCCTTAAGTTTTTCTGMTGAATAAAATGTCAGCAGATAACATCAGTACTACTCCATAATTTAATAGTGCCAAATATGGATTGGAGTCTGACTCAACATCTTTTTTCAGTAGGCATCTTAATATTTTGATAATATTTGCCTGTAACTTACTAGACTGGGAACTAGAAAGTACATGAAACATGAGTTCAGACACAGAACTATCTTAAATTCCTACCCACTACACTTCTGGCGCCTGCCAGCCGCCGCTCTGGAGTTTGCTACGCCCGGCGCAGAYGGGCGCGCGTGCGACCGCGCGGCGACGCGAGGCACCCGCTCTGCAGCGGCCTCCGTCGCCTCCCCGGACGGCCGCCCCGGGTCTGCCGCTGCCACCGCGCGTTCACGCCGCTGCGCACTCGGCCGCCCGAATTTCCGTGCGCCCCGCTCATTCCTTCGCCTTAATGCGGTCTGATCTTGCCTCCTGTTAGGAAGACTGTAGTAGAGAAGGAGACTTGGGTTTTTTTCTATTTTTCATATCTTTGCAAGAGGATTCACATATAAGATAAGCAAAAAAGATGTGATTCTAATATTGCTGGATTAGAGTTAATTGAGGAAAAACAAGCCTGTATCAGTCTGCTTAAAAAAAAAAAAAAAAAAAAAAAAAAAAAAAAAAAAAAAAAAAAAAAAAAAAAAAAAAAAAAAAAAAAAAACTTTAAGAATACAGTATTTCTAGGAAGAATGCCCTTTGAAATCCTCGGTTTTCAGACCAGACCGTTTTGAGGATCACAGACTGAAAAAAACAAGAGATGCCATTTTTCACTGAGCTGCGGGAACCGTTAGGAGAACCAGGCAGTTTCTTTATGACTGCAATGATTCTTTTTCATTGGAATTTTTCCCCTCAGCAATATAAATAGCTGCTCTTGGTTGGATGTATTCTCAGTTGTATAATAGATATTGCATACCTTGAAAAAAATTCAAAAGCTGTTTTTAACGAGTGCTTTACCTTTAGGCCTTACTCTCAAACTCCTATAGAAAGAACTGTTCCCCAGTTGTAGTATTTGATTGGCACATTTGCTGTCCAGGGACAAATATACTGAAGTTTTTACATGCTTTACTGTATTTTTGGATATCATATTAATTACTATACCAGTAGCCAACTGTATCATTAATGGCATTAATCATGGGATTATAATGAATTCTTACCACCACAATTAGAAAACAAATAGAGAATGTACTGTAATAAAAGCTATTATGACCTAAACATTTTGCAGTCACAAGATTATTTTTGTATATTTGGTGATAAGACCTACTTTCAAGACTAGGGTTTGAAGCTAGTCTTCACTTTCATGGAATGATTGCTGAGAGGGTTATGGGCTCACAGCTGCGACAGAGGGAGCCTTCAACTCCTCTCAAGGGGAAGAGGAGAAAGTCTTAGTCTTCACATTCGAAATGCAGCAAGGTATGGCCGGCAGGAGCGGAGGAAACTGAGCAGGGCCTCAGACATGCTTAGAGGTTTTACAAAATGAAGGCTCTCCAAKGCCTATAGTTTCTTGCTGGAATAGCAGTTGTCCCGTCGTAGGAATAGAACATTCCGCCCTAAAACTGTAGCGGCGAGACAGCTGGTGTTAGCAGCAGAGTGAGGAACGTACACATCCTTTCCTTTCCATAACAAGATCTTTTCTCACTTGCATTTAATACATTATAGGAAAAACTCATCTGCATAATAAGCTCGGAGTGTCCTTGCATCCACTGCAAATGTTATAGCTGCAGAAATGGTTCTTGCTATTGAATTACTGTTGTCTGTTGTGCCTAGGTTCAAATTACACTCTTTGATTCATCTGACAGCAATTTACTGAGAGTTAATGTGCCGGTCGTTAGGTGATTGCATTGCAGATGAACATCAGGTACTCAGAAAGGCTTCTTGAAAAAGCTTGCTTTCACGAGAATAGGGCATTCATAGTGGAATGCTATTTATAACTTTTCTGGATCGACAAAGGTCAAAATGGATTTTGTCATATACAAATCACAACGGCCTACTGTGAGCAAATGCTGACGCAGTAAACTTACCTGCAAGAAAGTGAATTGCAAACTGCTAATCCCTCTCTGTCTCTGGTTTTGCATGAGACTACACTCTTACAAGGTATAGCTTATTCAGAAACTTGACCTATCATCCTAAGAAATTAGTTAAATCAATAATTACTCTCTACTGAAGGACTGAGGAAAAACAATGAGACTTGTAAAGCTGATTTAAAATTCATTCTCAGTGAGGTGAAAGMTCATCTTAAAAATTGAAATCTCTCCCTGATTACTGCTGCAGGTAGAAGATTAAAAAWCTGTCTTGGTATGAGTGGAAGAACTTGTCACAGCAAGGAGCTTAATAGTATTTTATTCTTGTAATGTTAGAGTTTTCTTTAACTCATAAAAGAGTTAATACTTTTAATCACSAAGAGATACACTTTGAGAGTTAACTGAAACTGGAATGATATTCACATGGAGTATCTTACTCTGAAATGACTTTTGCCCTCGTCACCAAAGTTGACTCTTTAAAATTCTGTTTTAGTTTTTAAATAGACACAAGGTTAATGCCTTTCAAGGTTTTCTTTTGATGCACTCCTACAAGCAGTAATTTTTGTCAGAATTGGTAAACTAAGCAGGTTTTGCAGAGGTCGGTACCTGACCTTGGACTTTGGTAGGTCTGTAGGCTGTACTGGTTACTGTCGGAGGTAGCTGGCTTAAAAGCAGTATGTCCATTTGTTATCTGAAAGGGGGCGTAGTGCATACAGAGGATCCATCTTTCAATGACAAAAGTGATTCTAATTCCTTGTTTTCATTCAAGTGCTCAAAGCTTTTTTGTTTCTTTTTAATAATCATATCATGGATTAACCAGATCAAGTTCACTTCAAGCAATTGCAGTATGTTTCTCCTACTAAGATGATTCTTGTCATTTAATTTGCACTTCTTCCCTTCTGTAAAGTCCTTCTTTATGCTATTTAATGCAGCCTATAAGTGGCTGCCTGTCTATGTAAGCAAAGTTGCTTGTATGTGGCATGAATGTCTAATAAATCTGTACAACCTCGTAGAAAAACTACTGTAGGATTTGCTTAGATGATGCACTGTATGTGAATGGAAGATATTAAGTTTATGCTTCAGCATAGATGAGTGGTTCATACAGAGAAAGTGGTGAAGCATGTCAGATTATTTACCAATTTACTGTAAACATCCCAAACTGCAATTATGTGAGTGTGAAGAAGGGAAACGCATTAGTGACATTCTGGTAGCCAAAACCTCATGTTCCCAGTTGTATGTCATGCACTTAATATGAAGCTCATTTAACATAATTGAATCATAACCTTGTTTTCAAAATTAAGGAACAGAGAACATGAACTGTGATAGCAGGATGAGAGATTCCTCCTCTCTGTCTCTCCTTTCTGTCATTCTTTAGGCTTCAGCATTGCCAAGCAGATGTGGCCCCTGTATGAGAACAGGGCAAATAGGTTTTAACATGGGTGGACAAATGGCTTTAGTAATAAAAAGCATGCTGCCCATAAAGCAGTAGTTTAAACACGGATCATTAGGTTAGAATCAGGAAATTTAAGTTGCGCTCTGACCTTCAGCAAATGATTACACTTCACTAGAATTGGGAAAGTCTTCATGACAAAAGACAGTACTCTTCTGACGAYGTATAAGCTAGCTTTGAATGAGGCCAGCACTTGCCTGGCCTCGTATTCCCTTCTTCTTAACTCCAGTATTAGCTTTGGTAAATGCTAATGCTGACTCGTGGCTTCCAATTCCCATCTAAGCTCTAAACAAGTAGCACCTCTCTGAGGTGTCGTTGCACATCCGTGTGCTGCAGAGATGTGCGCATGTGATTTGGCTGCTAGGGAGCAGAAATGAACCAACAGCGAGTTTTGAAGCTGAGCTGAATCTCCTAGATGGCTGCTGACAGCACCTTTGCCTCTGAATTTTTCGGAAGAGAGGTGTCGTCCTAGCGTCCTGCGCCAGTCTTGAAGCTGGCTGCCCAGCCTTGCGCCAGTGCTGTCCGTGCTCCCAGACAGCGAGCTGCAGGCCGGCTCCGCTCCTGGAGCTATCGTAACCCATTTCTGTACTATTCAGTTGACACTAATAAGTCCACAATGGATTTTTTTCATCATTGACAGTCTTGTACAGAAAGCATCTGCTGGAGAGCAGAATGTGTCTCTGCTTGGCTGACTGCTGGAGCAATAAGACATATAAAGCCAGTGCCCACCTTCAGGAAACTGTGYAGACCTATCCTCTTGCAATAGCTAAGTCTTGCTGAAGACTAGAGAGGTTTTATGTTTTGATCCTGGACTAGAAACAATCCAATCAATAAATAAAAAGCCAAATTATCGAACATGGAAAAGAGCTGAGAAAAGGGAAGTTGCTGAATAAATTCTCCAAGGTAGAGGCTAGCAATTTCTGTGATAAACACTGGGTCAAATCTACAATTTCCCCCCACCCCAACTCAAGCTGGCCTATTTCAGATAGAATACATCTTACTGATTCAAAAAGGAGATCAAGCTGAGTGCAGCCCTTTCATATGTTGTCTAGAAATAGCTGCTCAGTAAGGGCAGAGCCAGTCTTGTATTTGCCTGGCAAAGCCTGGGGTAGTTTCTCCTGAATCTTGCTTCCTTTTGGCACCTGGCAGGTAGGAAATGAAATATCTATAAACCTCTAGAGTGCTCTGCTCACCTACCACTACCTCACACAGGCGATGTGTGTTTGCGGGTCTGGTTACAGGTGTCCTTCACTGACAGCAGATGTCTTAATGCCAAAATCTAGGAGACCATTAGGAGAGTGCTAACTGGTCCTGCTTACATCTGCTTTTTCTGTAGCTTGAGGCAGCTGTTCTAGGAGACAGCAAAATTCTCCACACTAACCTTTCTCTCACAGAAGGTGCTGTATTTAGCTGCTATTCCAGCAAGCATTTCTTAAAATTAAAGGTGACTGGAGAAGTATAAATTATCCTGTTTTTAATAGGACCTTACGAAATAATACATAATTTGTTCTATCTCACAAAGTTTAAAAAAATGTAGTGAGTCTTAAGGTCCATACATTCTTATTACTATCTAGGATGCCCTAAATGTGCATCTTTCAAATCCACAAATGTCTCAAACGCTACAGAGAAAATATTTAAAGTGCTGAYGGATTGTCTTTTGACCCTTCAGTGAAGCTAAAAGGCATTTGGTATGGTGGGAGAGGGAGGGATGGAGGTTTTGAAAAGACTTTCTAAGTCTTGTATCTTAAATGTTTTTCCCCGAGGTACTTGGAGATTTCTTCTTTTCAGAATCACATTGTGGAAAGGACATCAACAAATTAAAGAGCATCAGTGAACAGAGATAACCCAACACACTCAACAAGCAGAGATAAACCAACACACTCAGTGAACAGAGATAACCCAACACACTCAAAGTGATGTCAGTCCAATGTGTATGTATTTCTCTGGGCCTCAGCTCATGTCTATAATATTGTGTTGTAAATGCAAAGCTTTGTAGTACTTTTTGGTGGTTGTGCATACACTGCTTTTGATAAAAAATAGCTTCCACTTCTTATCCAGYTCAGGTACTGAAGCGACCCCAACAGCAGACAGTGGGTGAAAGYTGAAGCTCAGACCGCCACTGCTGTTACCTTTTGATCCCAAATCTGCTTAATTTAAAGCTACTGCACACAAGAAATGGGTTTGCACCTTTGCACAGCGGTGCAGGCAGGCACCCTGTGCGTCCGAGGTCGTACATCAGCTGAGCCGCCCTTCRAGGACCATCCAGGCCACAGCCTCTTCTCTGTCACTTTGTGATCCTGRTTCTTTAAAAACAAACAAAACCCCACGAGCTTCTTGTCTGCACGTCGAATGTTTTTCACTTTCTGCAATGGGGCGCAGGAAAAGCAATGCGACCTCACAGCATGTCAAAGAGCCAGAGAGAAATGAACCCTTCAAGTGAAACGTATCACTGGGCAGCATGACTTGGAGCCACGCTTGTTCCCTAGTTTAAGTCTGAGGGGCAGATCCTCAAACTGTGGACTTTGTCTGCAAGTCTACCAGATTAAACTGTTCTATTTAACTTGCTGCATAAACATCTTGTATCTCTTTTGGAAACAATTTTATTCATTCAATTACTTTAGTAAGAGTAAAAATATTTTATGAGCAACAGTAGAGTGGTTGTGAAAGGGATGGAGAATAATTTTTCCCTCTCCATTTTAGCAATTCAGATTTTTAACTAAAATGGTCTGAGGTGAACGCGTTCTTTCAGCTCTCGTCATTCTCCTCGTTCCCCATCTTCCTCTGTTATTGTTAAGCATAATTTGTGTTGCCATACTTCAGATTGCTTTTCTGCTGGATGTGTGGTTCCTGTAGGGTTATCTGGTTTCATCCTTTCCTCTGGCTGTATTTTAATTGATCCATAGATTRGTGTGCTGTGGTTACAGATGATATCAGTTTTTCATACTTTTCTGGTCATTTATCAGGACAGTCTGAAGGTGCAATGTGGTGTTTGCTTCCCTTCATTTCTCTATTATTTTTCCTAAAAAGAAACAAATTACAGAAAGTAGCACCAGTGAAATCTTTGCTCCAGTTAGGCACGACGGTGATTTCTGCTCCATGCGTCTCARCAGCTGCTTCCATTTGTTATCTGCGGGACTGTGAGCACGGGCAGCATCCCTGAAAACATTATTCAGCTCCATAAATATGGCAAATGATGTGCCTGGCTGTACCACAAGTCCTGCTTTTACTGTTTTGCAGTTATTTGGCCCCTGACCTTTAGGCTGTGATAGATGAGGCAAACTGGGCAGGTAACAGATATTTAAAAATTGCCAATCGAAAAACATCTGACAAGCTTCAGTGCGGGAGATTAATGACCGAAGCAAATAGTTGCGAGCGATGTAACGGCTCTTAGCTGGAAGCTGGCGTAGGGTCGGAAAGCAGGGCTGTTAGGGCTGAGGCGCTTTTTAGTTTTATAAAGCAAAAAACATTTGGGCTTGTCAGAAACCAGTTTCAATTTTTCTCTGTTTCTCTGCTCTTCAGTCTAAAAATAGACCCAAATAGAGAAAAGCGAGGTTGGAGAAGAGCGACCCAGCTGCAGCCGCGCCGCCCCCGGCCCCGCGCTCGCCCGGGTGCAGGGCGCCCGCCGCGGAGGGGCCGGGGCCGGGGCCGGGGCCGGGGTCCAGCGGCGCTCCGGCCCCCCAGCGCAGGTTCGCCCCTCGCCTGGGACGCGGCCGGACCTGCGCCGGCGTCCTCTGAGCCTGGGGGGGGGCAGCCCGCGTGGCGAGCGCTCTCAGCACGTCGGGTTTTCTAGTAGTTCATTTAAAGGCCTGGGAGTTTCCAAAACTGCCAGAAGATRAGGGGGAAGGGACAAAATTTATTTAAAAGGTTCCTTAAGGAAGAGTTAYTGTTTTTCAGCTAGAGCTCCCTGCGCTCCTTGCTGTGGATTATGCACCGGAGCTGTGCAGATGCTGCTGCTGTGCTTCCTTATTTGCAGGCGGCAGTGCAGCGTCTTATTCAAATCTTCCCCGAGAGTATTGCATAATGCATTATATTAAAAAAAAACAAAAAAACACACCACTTCTGGCTTGAAAATTATACTTTTGGGTATTAATTTTACCGGGGTTGTGAATAGCGCTCATATTGGATTATGTAAACTTTCCTTCATCAAGTAAAAACATCTTCTGCAAAGACTCTAATAGCCTTTTCTGGACATGTTCAAAGCCATGTTACTAAAGATTGCGTTATGTAACAGCCCTTAAAGATCAATTTATATTGAAATAAGCCTAAATGAAATTTCTGCTCTGGCTGTATGTTCAGCTTTCAATTCACTGGTTAATGGTAAGTCAGCTGTGATCTGACATTTCAATACAAGATCTAACTGACTTGCAACCTCTCCACCTATTTTCTGATAAAGGCAGACTTATTGTAGCCTACTGCTCATTACATTATTTTTGCTTCAAATATTTGAGCTTCAAGTATTGAACCAGACTTCTGAAACAAGATTTCAACTTATTCAAAAYGCAGTTACCTGTGATAGTAAAAGAAAGTGAGATATTTTGGTCTTTGGCATGGGTTTCCTGGACTGTTTCTTTTTTTCCCCTTATGCAGACTGTTGCTCCATTGAGACTATGAATAGTGCCAAATGTCTAAAGCCTGTATTCTGAAACTAAACTGGAACCTAAATGCCTTTTTTTTCAGAGTTTTTTTTTTCTAAAAAAAAAAATCTATATGTTTGAATTTTACCAAATATGCAAAAATCACAATAACCCAATCGGATTTAGCTGAAAGTAAAAGCACAAAGTTGGGATGCTGTTGAGTTAGTCCATACAGCACTGCCTAGATCTGAAGTCTTCATACCAACAGAATATGGAGGGCAAAATGTATTAAAGCCATGTGGTGTTAGTGGTTTATATAAGTTTCTTGCTTAAAATATGTTATATATAARTATAAACATCTTTAAAAGTACCTTTGAGAAAGCAAGGCTTGTTCTCAAGCTAGCTTCCTTCTGAAAACACTGTGACACATAAGATGGACGGTTTTATATGCGATGGGATAAATACTTCAGGTTCATCACCTTGAGCTTCTGTTCAGGTTGTTAGTCGTAGTTGCTCATGTTTTATACGATTGTTTTCTGATACTAATATACAATGTTGAAAAACTAGCCAAGCATAACAGGCATATTTTGGGGTTCTTGGTAACTGAATCTAAACTCTTTTTTGATCCATAGTGTCATTCTTCAGTCTGCAGGTAACAACTCCTCAAAGCAGAGTTGACCAGAGGATGACAATTTCAACTTATGACAACTTTTGTAGATATGATTTTTCGTTTGTTTCCATATCATTTTCCACTCATGCTTCTAAACATATTTTTGAAGTAGATTTCTGCCAAAGCCTCAATAATTCTGCCAAAGCATCAATTTTGTGATTTGGGAAGGAGGTCAGGCATTCTCCTTAAATTCTTTTTTTTTTTAATGGAAACTGCCCAGCAGAATCACCACAGTCTCCAAAAACCTCACCAAAAACTTTAAAATCAATACACTCCTTTGAAACAGTTTGGCTTTAGCAAAACAGCATATTTAGCTGAAAAAACACAGGGCTGAAAATATTCCAGCCAGCCGTATTCAGAAGCACCACAGACAATTTACAGAACGCGGAATAGCTCATGAAGGCAAATCAATACTTATACGATTATGTGGTGCTAAAACAATGAACCGAGTCCAGAAGGCTAAGAGAGTAACTCGAATCCATTTGAATGGTGCAGGGATGCTGCTTGAAATGTACCRTAAGCTGCCAGGGAGGAATGAGGCTGCTCAGCAGCGTGCGTGCTCCTCCGAGACGTGGCACAGGTTCTCTCTGGTCCTCAGCAGCCCTGACGTACAGGGGTCTTCTGTCCGCGTTGTTTGCCAGGCATAGGAAAAACTAGCTGCACCAGACCACCATGGTAAAATATCGGTATGTGAATGAAGGTGCTTAGATCTCGGTCGATCGTAGGGTTGCATCGGTTGCTAGCTGTCCTCCTGGAAGAGGTTTGTTGTTGGCTGAGGATGCTTCGCAAACCCCACGCAGATAAGAGYTGGGGTATGGGAAATGTCAATAAGTTCTCAGTGAGCTCCTAGAAATATGGACTGGACAAGGTTGTATTTACAGGATTATGATCAAAAATGTAGCTTTACTCTTGATATATTYCACAGGTCATTTTCTTCATGCATTAATAGAAATCTATCCAGTCTTTCTTTTATGTATTCCTATACTGTCTACGGTTCAAAATACTGAGATCTTGACATAAGTTAAAATCACTTAAAAATCAGTTCTTGTACTAGTTGAAAAGTACTCAAATCAGTACAAACTTGAACTGTGGCTGTTGGAATCACACCTCCATTGCTATATTAGGAGATGTACTGAAAACAGCAAAGGTTTCCATAAATATTTCAGAGATGAGCACAGAATACAAAACACAGTAAGAACCATMTAAGCAATGCCCTTAAAGTAAAATGTAAATTTAGGAAAACAGTGTAAATAGTAAGGCCATTTTCTGTCATTCATAGGTAAACATTTTCTTGGTCTGGTATGTGGTTTAAGGCAAAACAACTTGAACTTGAATGTGATACCRGTAAGATGGCTGAAAACTTTTATTCCTTCTGGTGGATACTGTAAAGAAGCTGCTGCAGAGACCAACTCTTTTACCTGTCACATTTTTCTGTATGCATAGTGACAAAATATTAAATAAGAATTATTTATTTGTCATTAACATTCAGYGATTTATAGTTCTGTGCAGTAGATGTTGCATGTTTAGGAACTGAGAAGATTAAATCCCATTTCTGAACATCTATTGAAAAGGTTGCAGCTGGCAGGCTTATTTCTGTTCATTTGTTATTTCAATCTAGTGAGAAATTAGAACTATCCCAACTAAAAAGAATCTCATCTGTTTCTCTGAATGACTGGCTTGKAAGACAAACAGATCAGGATTTCTTCACAGTAATCTGTAAATGTCCCTTTCCGCGTAGGGACTGGTGTGACCTTCAGCACTGTGCGATCTGAATACCAGAGTAATGATGGCTTTCCTCCCAAAATATGAAGGGTAGGCAAGGTAGGCAAGAAAGCCTCAGAGAAATCAGTGAACCAGCCAGAAACACGGAACAGACACTAAGTTTTTCAGGCAAACAGCCTGAGCTACGCAGTCGTGTCACGCACAATTTGCTGCGCRGTTGAACCAGATGAGGCTACCGCGTGGATAGGAGGCCTCGGAGGGACGAAACACTGCTGGATGTTGGGGGGCTTCTCTGCRGTTAAGGACGGAGCTAGCCCTGGTGTGGTCCTGCTGGACGCTGCTGTTACAAGTCCAAATGGCCAGATTCAAAACAAAGTGAARGCCTCATCTGCATATTGGAAATTGCTTAACGCTTCAGTCCAAGAGCTGGAGCCCTGGCATTGCTGATGTGTGTTTGGGGGTAGATCTTGGTATGCCCAGCGTGTTTAGAGATTGACTGTAAAGGTGCAAAGCCCTTACCTAAAGGGATATCTGTAGCAATCCCCACAGGTCCATTGCATCCATAGTTACTATGTTAGGAAGAGAGGATAATTGAATAATGCTGATATTGAGATTAAAATATTGGGCAGGAACTCAAATTTTGAGTTAATTTTCTGGTGCTGACAAAAGTGGTTTCTGTGAGATAGTTATACCGTTTAATCTCTGTGCCTTGCTTCCTTATCGTCTGACAGTTTTGTATCTCACAGGGATGTTTGAACTGCAATGCATTAATATGAGTCATTCACATTTTGCAATTATGGTTGCCACATATATGGAAAGATTTTCTATTTGCATGGAAGCAGTAGTTTGCTCATCAAGTGTTAGTCACAAAACACCACTAAAGATAAAAATGCCTATCATTTAGCAAACTGTAGCTAATGCTGTTTTCACATCCATTTAAAAGGCATTGATTTTTATTTGTTGCAGTAAGCTCAGCCATATAGCTTTTCTYGTACCAGAGCAAGAGCTCAGATAGGTCTGTTTGGAGGAAAGGATGCAGAGAGGAAGACTCTGTGGTTACAGACCCAGACAGGGCTCCTGTTTTATTGTTTTTTTGTGGTTTTTTTTTTGTTTGTTTTTTTTTTAATATCCAGAGGGAAACGCCTTTGCCTGCTGTGCTGTGCAGTGTCTCTGACCTGCTAAAGCCGTTCAGAGGCGAACGGACAAAAAGAAAGTAATGCTGTCCTGTGCATCTCACCCTCCAGCCTTCCGCTCTTCTGGTCTTGAAAATGTATGCTCGTATTGGGCCCAAAGAGGTTTAGTAACTTCTCAATCCTGGAGTGTGTTAAAAATCCATTTTTAAATTGTCTTAAACTATTATGCTAGTTTGGTAGAGAAATAGGTTTTGCTAGAGCTGAGATGGAAAGCACATAAAAGAAATYTGTTAGAGGAAGGTATAACTGCAAAGACTAAAAGCTACAGCAGTGTTTGTTCAGGTCAGGCAATAACGAAATCAGAAAGCCCCCGAAATATCATCCAGAGATRGTCATTAGGGAAGAGATAAAGCTCATTTAAACCTAAAAGATTTTTTTTCATGGGCTTTAGTCCAAGTCTGAGACACTTAGAGCAAAAAATCTCTCTTCCTGAGTGTGTAGCTGGGTTTGGTCTTTGTTTGAAATTGCTGTTCTCAAATCCCTGACATCAAARGCATACTGGATGTTTCTTAACACATTTTTTAAAGTGTTTTCAACATGGAAAAAAATTTGGTTTAGGTTTGTATAACCTTGAAAACTCCTGGTTGATCTTATAGTAACATTCCCTTCATGACTCCTTTGACTTTCCCCAGATTTCAGGTCCCCCACGTGCCCCAGCCAACCCTAACCCCGCTCTCCCTGGTGCCCTGTGCGTGGATGGGGGAGGCTCTCCGGGGCACGCCAGTCCTGGGGTCACCCCAAGCCGGGGGGCCCCTCAGCCCTGCGTCGGTCCTGCTGCTCTGAGGAGTTCGGTTCTGTATGTGACGCCCCCGTTCCCCCCGCACACCCAAAAGCCCACCTGTAATTGGGACAACGTGTAGTTGAGCAATGGTATTTGCACAGCAGTAGGGGCAGTTTGTGTTGAACAGTAAAGCTCAGACCGAAAAAGGAAATGTTTAGTAGAGACTAAATGCTATGCTCGAAAGGACATTAATAAAGGAAAGGATGAAACAGACTCTGCTGAAGTTTTTGATTGAAGTAAAATAACCTCCAAAACAAATACCACTTTCTTTCTTTGCTCTCAAGCTTGAAGCTCCTATAGTGTAATTATTACTTTGATTTCTGAAGGGGATTCTATTTTTCTCTAAAAATGTTTACAGCACTATCAGATTTAATTATTTCTGACTTTCTTCTGCAACTTTACAAAGAGATTGAGCACAACAGCATTTATCTTTTCAAGAGAGGGAGAGAGGAGAAAAAAAAATGAGTTAGATATCTATCCTCCTGGAATCTAGGCTCTTATATTTCCAGATAAATGAATATATTTAACTAGGTCATAATGAGTAATAAGTGAAAGCTTGTATTTCATTGCCTCGAGATAGAGCATTTTGGTCTCCTATTATCATTTATTATTTATTTTAATTAGTCTTAATTGCTGTGACAATTTTCATTTTAATAGATATTCAGATGATTAAGAAGCAAACTTTCCTGGAGTTGTAATCGCAGCCTTTCTGGAGCACTGAAACCCAGCAGCTGCTCATCTCTCAACCCCCCCGGTTATTAGCATTCAGGCTTTGGCACTGAGGTTATCACTAGTGCTGCGGTAAACGATTCGCCCCTTTGGCAAATYGTTGCTCAACGCTGTTTTCCCAGGAGACGTGCTTCACTGCGGGTGAAAAAGAGCCAGTGGAGAGAGAGTGCTTACACAAAGCTAGTTCAAGACTTTTATTAGCATCGTGACACTGCATTTAAATGCTTTAAATGCTCCATTCAGTATAGGAGTCAATCTTTTTCTGCACTGTCTTTATAGTTTCTCTGTTGGCTGCTATCCGCTAAGGTAACCGCATTATGAGCCTTGCTTGACGCACGAATGCCGGAGAACAAGATCAGTTACGCTGTAAGCTAAGGAGCTGCAGCTCTTCAACACAACCGGTAGCTTTGGAGCTGCCTGGGAGCTGACAGCCGTTACGTGACGGTGATGCAGGCATGTTCTGGCGGTGTGTTGAAGCCGTAGCCTTCGCTGGGGTGTAGCGTTTGCCAGGTAGATTAATTCTTGTAGAGCATCAGGCCGCCTCATGAGGTTGTGAGCAGCTGCTGCTCTACAAGCAATCTCCTTTCCAGCCAGCCTGGGCGTCTGAGGGGACGTCGGAGCAGCCTCCAGGGCGGTGTAAATCCCCCACGGTCAAGTACCATCACCGTCCCCAGCACCCCTGGGTCGGGAAGATGCACCTGCCAGGAGTAGTACGAAATGTGGATTTTGCTGACAGCGCGCGGGCGGGGAGACCATGGAAAAGGTGGGAACACCCCGATGGCGTCGACAGACCCGGCGAGCCCGGGCAGCCCTGGGACTGCCCCGCTCCAGGCTGGGCAAAAGGCAGCCTCCAGCCCAGCCGTACCGCGCGGAGGGAGGCAAGCTGCTGTCCTGTGCCCGCTGCCAGAACACCTTGAAATGGTTCTGCCTGCCGGCGTCAGTCCTCAGCATCAGTTATCTGCGACGTAGACCTGGTCATATCTGCTTTATAATGYAGGAGAGCAAGATAGCTGTTTTTCTGCTTTTATTTTTAATATGATATTAATATATAGCTGACGTGGTATACCAGGTATTCATTAGCTCTCATAGAACTGTTTTTTCAAATATAAAGAAATTCTTAGTAGTTCTTTGTGGTGAATAAATTTGATTTTCTTTTTAGAACAGATAATTCAAGTGAAACTGCTACAGAATTCTATTACTTTTGTGGAAATTTTTGTTAGAAGTCTCGCTGATGGCTTTTAAAATAAATTTTCAACAGTTAATAAGAATCTTATGACTGATTATAATTTTTGTGGCCAGCAGGAAAGTTAGTCACTCTTAAAATAATTTATTTCAACAATAGGTACATAAATATTTTCTTTTGTAGGACTTCAACCTGTATTTATGCTATTTTACAGCAACGTTAATATAATTAGGTATCATTATTTTTCTATTGTCAGTGTTAAAAGTAGGCAGCAGATGGAAACTAATAGTGCTACTTGCAAAAAATATAATCACAACAAGGGTAACGCCTGTACTTATATCAGTTAATCATTATTCATATCTCTCAGTTTTGTTAAGGTAAGATTATCTGTCGCAATTCGGTACGTTTTAAGGGAAATGATGAAGAAAATAGGTTATGCCTCTTGATTGTCTTGTTACTACCTTTTCTCTCAGTACAGACTGAGAAAATATTTGCTGAAATATGTCATTGCTTTTCTGATTACCTGCAAAGCATGAAGTGTCATTGCRATTTCTACATTCTGATTATTTCCAGACCTTTGGCGTTCCAATAACCTAATTGTAGGAGTTAAGTAATAGTATTCGAGCTCCTTACCCTTACAATTTTTGTCTCTTCCCTTATTAAAGAAACAAATCTGAAGCAAACGAACAGAAATATAGTGTTCTTCTATTCTCCGCAGGCTGCATTATATCATACTGTAAGTTCTCTCCATCAGTCTCTGCCCCCTTGTACTCCTCCACTGAGTAATTCAGTTATAAGGAGCACCTAAGCTTTAGTTTTAGGAGACCTATGCTAGTAAGGCCATTGCAATCAAAATGCTGTGAAGATCTATTGCAGCCTCTTGTTCTCGAAATGAAAGTGGTGTCGGTGGGACTTCTGCCACCAGCCTCGGCAAGGTTGGAGCTTCCTCCTGCACTGCTGTTCCCACACTCAGTTTCTCCCATGCTGGCACCTGCTTGTGCCAGGATGAGACCGAATACCAGCGCTGTTAGAAACTGCTGTGTTTCGTTGTGCCTCTTACYGCTCTTTCAGATGATTGTGACCTGCACTTCTCTGCAGTGACTTATAATACTCTTAATTCTGCAGCATAATAGCAACATGCTGCTTRAAAAAACCCCAAAAAACAAACTCTATGTRATTTAATATTAAAATCGTTTTTTCCCTCTCTCAGCATCACATTATGTGCACAGCAAAGCTCCCTCTATTGCCCAAGGAAATCCTTGTGGAGATTTAATGGTGTCTTATTTCCTCCTTGCTTTGCTTTGTCGTGGCTCTCATGGAACTCTAATATCTGGGATTTGATGACAGCATATTTCCCCAGGTCTGGTGCTCATCCCTCTCCCACTGGGACAGGCTGACATCATGGACTCGGGAATATCTTGGTGTCTCAGCACATGTGGGCTCAACAGTCCCCTGAACCCTTTTTCCCAGGCAGGGGAAAGGGGTTATGGACTCCGCTGCAGCTCAGTTTTTCTGCATAGAGGCAACTGTATGAGCTAGTCTTGTTAGGACATGAAACTCTTATACCAATATTTACTGGTAAAAGAATATTTTAAACGTATGGAAATATGCCTACTGATTTAAGCTCAAGGAATGTAYGGACATTACTAAGAACATTATGCTTCATCTAGTCCAAAGGCAAGCGCTCTAGAAAACTTTGGTAAACRCACCACAGAGAACTTTAGCTGGGAGCTGGACGGGATGGCCTAGCCAGTCTTTTCCATCTCCTACCTCTGAAACTCAATGTGGTCTAATTTTTAATGTCAGCGATCAGTAGAGCGTACCTGTGTGCTGGAAAAGAGATTGGTTGTAATGTTTATACTCACTTCAGCATGTTTTGTCTTTTTGTAAAGAAACAAACTTTAAAATTTTATGGTTAATAAGATGCTGCAGATTACTTATAGGTAATATAATCAGGTTGTGTGTGCATGAAGCTTTTGTTCAACCATAGTCTAGTAAGCAAGAGCATGATTTGCTGCTTTTCATGCGTGATATCCTTTGCTGTGGGTCTCTGAGCCTTGACATATGTTTAATCTTTCAATTAAATTCCCTTAGACATGTGAATTTTGTCAGTGCTTATTTCTCCCACACAGAAAGCCAGTTGTATTATGTGWTGTTTTCCTTGGGTATTCGCCCCTGCAGGCACCCACAGGCAGGCAGCACCACGCCAGGTTGGGTGGCTGGACCCTGGCCTTGCTGTCTTGCCCACTGGTTGTTTTAGGGAGTTTTAAGGAATTATTGCACCTGGATCGTGCGCCCCTTTCCTGGGGTGGTTTGTATCATCAGCTCAGGGAGGGATCAGGGAGCTAAGCTAATARACATAGCTTCCTCTTCCCCATTGCTCCCACCAACATACATAAAAGAGCGATTTTCCGTGTTTTTTCCGTTTCCTGTTTTTGAAGGATTTTTCCATTCAGAGGAGGTGAGGGTCAGATTTCTGATTAGGAACAATTTGGAGGAGGAGGAGAGAAAAGGAAAAGAAATGTAGCAACTAATGCAATCCGTCTGAATGAGTGAGACATTGAACAAGCACAGTGCATTGAATTTGGCCATGCCTCTGGACTGTGCTTCAACTCCAACTTTTAATCCTGTGTATGCAAACACTTACGAATGGCACACGGCAYGGGCTGAGTGTGCGAGTGCTGAGCGAAGGGTAGGCGGGAATGCCGTGAGTACCGACAGCAGCTCCCTTTTGTGCCGGTGACCAAAACAYGCTTGGATAGCTTCATCCTTGACTCTCTTCTGTGTTTCATTTTGGGTAAAAGACTATTTGCAGACTTATTTGTGTGTTTACTTTCCCAAGGGGTTCATAGTGTTGAACCTGAGTAACTTGCGAGTTTTAGAGAGCTCTTAATGTAGAAACTCTGTGCTTCAGCTTTCTCTCTCTTCAACTTTCAGGAGCTATGAAAGAAAATGGTTATCTTTTTTGGCTTTTTAAAGCATGAACCTATTTTTTTCTTTTCTTTTTTTTTTTAAGAAAAGCTTCATTTTGATGACTATTTTTCTTTGTCCTTTCAGTTCTGTCAGTGAGTAAAACTACTTGCATTTAGAGAGCATAAGAGGGTGGGTTGTCTTACAGGTTGCATTCAACCATATGGATCACTTTGATTATCACTTCTTTGAAGAAATGCTTGGTTAGTTGTTATTTCATCATATCCTAATTACAGAAATTAAATCCTGCTTTTAATGAAATATGTAATAAAAGTAAAGCCCTGTTTGCTTCAATGGGAATCTTGCACATGGGGCAGGGGGACAACCAGGCAACTAGGAATAATACCAGGAGTCAGTGAGTCTTCTCCCTTTAGCAACTCCCTCTAGTAGGTAAAGTGGTCTTTTACCACTTCCACAGTCAACAGACATTTTTCTTTTATTGACCCAAAGTAGGATTCAGCTCTGAGGGAGAATCCAAACCTACAGCAACTTTAGCACAGCACATTTCTGATGACATTCCTGYAGCACAGGACGTCCTTCATGTTTTAGACACACAGTTCTCAAGCACTGGCTTACTGACTAAATGATCCCATCTAAGATCTAACACATTGATTCAATTACTTCAGCTTGTGCTTCAAACACCAYCAAAGTGTTTATTCTTTTTCCTTAATTCTTTTGAAAGGCTAATTCAGACTGACTCATTAAGTAGAGATGACTGCAAATTTGGATAATGTGTTTAAGTGAAGAGGCTTGATCCATCCTGATTAAAAGATTTTTTTTGTAGCTAATGTTTAACTTTTGAAGCTCATAAACCAAGCTACAGTTAATAAGCATGTTTCATTCTCAAGCATTTAAGCATTCTCCCACTTCCCTCTGCCCCCTGAAATCCAAAGGGATGTTCCYTGAGCTATAGGATGCAAAACTTGTGCTATTTTGATATCATTTAATTATTTCACAGCAACTGAAAAATCTATGTGCAGTTACATGATGAATAAATACACAAGTATATTTGCCTCACTGACTAAATCAGTACTTTAGAAGGATAAACTATTATATTATCTAATTAGGCATCGTACAAGAAGTGTGTTTTCATAAGGGGAAAGCCAGAAGGGTAAAAATTATCTTGAATCATTTGTTCTGAAAAAACACTGCAACAAAAACTAGTTAGCACTAATTTCTGACAACTTTCCTTATATTCAGAGGAGGCAGAGATGCGGAAAAAGTGTTGTGCATGTCTGAGACATGAAAAGGGATTCTCTGCTTCCCTCAAAACATCATCAGCACAAATAAAGAACATTTGCACGTATGTATCTATGTATCCTACATTATGCCCATCCTGAGGAACACCTGCAAATGTGGTCCAYGTTGTCAGGAATGCTAGAGGTTATACTTGACTGCAACAAAAAGGAATTCACATGTAAAATGGGATTTGTTCCTGTGAATTTAATATTATTTTAGAGAGTTGTCTTCACACTGAAATATTGTATTTCCTGTAAAGTACAGTCAGCTGGGGCTGCTGAATGTACTGATCTAGTGAGATGTTGATATTAGAATTGGATGAAAAAGTTAGCAAATAATACATTTGTTAAAAAGTTTGGAATGTCCACAAAATGTTTGCAAGTTCTAGGAATATCTTGAGATGGAGGAAAAAAATGAAACTAAGYCATAGTCAAAAACTTCCAGAGGATAAAATGAGATTTCATATATTCTCCATGATAGGGCACCTTCAATGCAGAAATTTCCTCCTTCCTGGTGAAATTTTAAGCTCCCCTCAAAATCCCTGGCGGGTTTTAAACACATCTTTCTCATCACTGCCTGAGGCACCAGGCAAGAGAATCCTCTTCTCTGCCTCTTCATCCTATAAAAAGAGGAGAGTGTCAACAAGGAGGATTTAGTTGGTCTCCCTCTTTCCTTCCCATCTCAGAGGAGCTGACAGTATGTCAGACACAATGCAGTCCTCAGAGACTGAAGACCATCTTTCATATCCTGCTCTGACTTATATCAGTGTCCTAAAACCTACAATGTTTTAGACCAGTTTTATGGAAGGCGAATTTTGGCTGGAATTTGTTGTGTATGAATCCATGAGGTAAAAATCCTTGGCACAAATTAGGGAAAGAATACCACTATGAATAAAGAAAAGCTCACATGGTGCAATACTGGGATATTCAAGACTAGTCACCCAGCTCTTATTCTGCTGGACCCTCAAATACATATCTAGCTTCAAGATCTGTAGTCCCTCTAATATGAGCTACATTAGTGAGTCAACACTTGCATTTAAAATTCTGCTCATCCTTAAATATGAAAAAATACCCTTCAGCTGAAAATAATAATAAGAATGAAGTATAGGATAAAATAGCAGAGAAATAATGTTTAAAGTCTCTACTGTATGTTCGCAGTTGGCCATAGCCAGTGAYGAGACCTATGGCTGCCTAGACGTTTGCTCTGACCTGGCAGGGCCATCTGCCATTTGTCTAACTTGCTAAATCACCTGTATAGCTCTACTGGAAATGGTAAGTTACCTTGTGGGCTTAAGACGTCAAACCTGTAAACACATTCTGATGTGTTCATCACAGTGCTAGTCTGAGTGATATTATCTGCACGGTGTTTATAAGGCTATGGAGCACCTCAGTAGAGAACCAGCCCACTGTTCGCACACAAGCTAAAAAAGACCTGAGCCATGTGAATTGCYGGTGAAACAGCAAACCATCATGCTGTCTTTCTGTAATAGCAAGGGTCTGACTGGTGAGGTGAACCATTTGCTGCTTCTACAGAGATGATACCTGTTCACTGGTGTGGATGCTTTAGTTTAGCAACTTCCTTATTTACATCTCAACACTTAATGCCTGAAAGAAAACAATATCTGTTCAGTGTGAGTCATTGGCGTATATAGCTATAAGAGAAGGCTTGTGTTTGGGTTAAGTTGGTCTCTTTGGTGTGTATAATTAAGTTTGAATACTTCATGTATAGACTCCACTGAGGTCATCTTAAAAGTAATCATTGTCATGGTGCAAGTCATTTCATCCTAAAGGGACGGCTTCAAATAAGACATATGAGTTCTAGTTACTTTTTGTTGATGTAAGGGAGCACAGGTTTAGCCAGCTTAGAAGTAAGTGTCTACAGCGTAGACATGTTAAAAAAGAGGGAGAGATGACACCTGCCTACTATTTCTGGCAACTGAGACTTGAGAGTCCCTGGTTTCTGCAGTAAAGACAGACTCTTTCAGAAACACTTCCACGGGAAACTCCAGACCAGCATTTGAGTGTTATTCCTTTGGTTCATGTGTTAAGGATTACTATTTGCAAACATTTCTCCAAAAACAGAGCAGCTCCAAATCTTAGCTGATGTAAATCAGCCCAACATCACTGGTTCTGTCAAATCCTGTGCCAAGGATCTGGCTGTAAAATGTTTAAATTACGTTGACACATGTGTTCAGAAAAGCGTCTCTGTCCTTTGCCCAGCTAYGACATGCTTCATGGGAAGCATGACTACAATGGATTGTATTTTCTGTACTAGCGTGACAGCATTAGGAGAGCAGAACTTCCCTAAGGTGCCAGCCTGCAACAGGAAAAGAATCCGATGTTCTTGCAGGGAGTAAGTCAAAGGCTTTAGCACCAGTGAGGTGTCTCCACGTGTCAGTCAGATGTGGAACTTCTCCTGGTTTCTTATGCTGCACCTCTATTGGGTGAGGCAAAAATACAAAGATGTGAGAGACAGCTCCTGCTGTGGTTCCCAGCCATCCCGTCTGATTTGGTCCTTTTTTTTTTTTTTTTTTTTTTTTTTTTGATAAAATAGGTTAGTATACCATGTATAAAGAAGGCAGGGATCAAGACCATGTATAAAGAAGGCAGGTTGCTGTTGCTCATCTAGTGCTGCTGCTTCCTCCCCTGCACTGTAGCTACTGGTTTCCCTGGCAGAACAGGCATCACAGACACGATCCCCACCATGGCCAAAGCAAGATCTAGTAGAGAGATGATTAGACTGGTCCAAAGTGTCTGTGAGACTAACTTTTATATTGTACAGTTTCCTGCATGCTTTGGATCAGCTGCATACCAAGTTTTTACTTGGTCTACGTGTGAGTGAGACACTATGCATTGAATTTACTAAAATGTCAGGGCTTAGTTACACCCTTTTTTGATTCAGTGAGAGTTTTGCCTTTGACTTAAATGGGAGTAGAGCTGTGAAAATGTGTTTGTGTACATTGATTGAGTACGTTGTGAGGTGAGGCCAAACTTGGAGAGGAGGAGATGTTTAATGTCCTAACAATCATCCCCCAATAATAGACTTCTCCTATAAATATACCCGTTCTATAAATAGGGTGTATGGTGTGTTTTGTATCCATGAACATTAATGAGAATTTTTGCCTTTATTGTGGAAAGTATAGAGCTGAATGAACCTTCCCCCATGCCCAAATTATTTTGGCTTGTATTTCAATGGTGGTTTCTTTTTTGTTTAACAAGGTAGTCTGTGACCTTGCATTAACATAGTGATATTTAAAAATATGTCTGTACATATTGTAGCTGACCTTAAGAATCTGGAATTAGTCATTCAGGGATGTATAATTTTTGAAGGATGTAGTGAAAGACAGAGCTGAGACCAAGAATGAGAAGCTAAAGCTATAAGCTCTCGGACCTTGGCTGTGTGAATGAAGCAGTGCTTAGCACGGCATATGGGCCATTCAGTTTGCCAGTAATCCTGAAACCAGCACTCATTAGCTCAGGTTGTCGTACCAGGAGCCAGGTGAGCACCTGGTCATTTTGCAGCAACACCTGCTCTCCGCAAAGCTGCTGCTGCGAGAGCCCTGTATCTACTGAGAGGGAATCCCAGTTCATCCTGCTGTGAGAAACCAGAGGATCTGCACAAGGTGTGTGAGCGGTGTTTAAGCTTCACCTAAAACTGAGAGTCCCTCTTGCTTAAGTGGGGACACAAGTAATGGGTCGAAGTGGTGTTATCTCCTTGCACAAGGGTGAGTGTCTGCAAACAACCATCACAGTGGTATTTCTTGCCCTAGGTAGTGGTGCTCCGTAGTTTTAAAAGTTTGGGTAGATGACTATCACTGCAACAGGGCGTCTTGGCTTCTCTAAGTCACTGTCTGATAAATAGCTTAAAATAAAAGGTAAGAGGCCTCCGGTGACTAGAGACAAATGAAAGCGTGCGGTGACACAAACGAGGATAGTAGCAGTGGCCTAGCTCCAGATGTGGTGTGGGGGAAGGAAAGAAGGTTTCTTCAGCAACCTCATCTTAACCATTTGGTGAACGCTCACCAATATTAAACAGATGGGCTTTGCAGAAGGCGCTTCCACAGACGAACTGATTTAAATAYGTTCACTACCCACTTCTTTGTGTGTGATTAGTGAATATATATTCTGGCAATCTTGTAAAGCTGCCAAATCTTTGTCAAGCTTTTGGGAAAAAACCTTCACTACTGGAGTTAGCCTACTCTGTCGTTTGACTTTGTTTTCCAACTTACCAAATGTATTCTATTTATTCTTCATCGACTCTCTGGCAAGTTCAGCTTTGTTTGCTCCTAAATTTTTCAGTTGTCCTCTATACAGGTCCCAGCATCTGTATCTACATTCCCCAAAATATTAATTTCCTGCTTTTTCTAAGTTCCATTTAATATATTAAAATTTTCATTAGTCAAGTATGGGAAGTCTTACAGCTTTAATAAACTGAGTTCAGCTGTCTCTGAATCCAAGAAAGTGTTGTTGCAAAACATACTGTAAATGAAATTAAATTGATAAAGCAGATTACAAATCCTGAGTCAGAATGAATAACAAGTATTCCACTTCTAAAAGCACATTGCTTTCCACATTTCAGCTTTTATTATGTTTGGCTATAAATTTAAGTCTTAATATATTTATATCATCTCAGATATTTGCCATTCATGGACACATCCCCTGAAGTATGTAGCTTATAGTACTCGGGCACCTTCTTCAAACCACCAGGAAGGACAGGCTTGTTTTTTCTCCTGACCACATTACAGCAAATGAGTAGTAGCCTCTGTTACATTGATGCAACTACACTGGTTTGGGCAGGAGATGATTCAAGTACAGTAAAGAAAAATTCCCTTGGAGCAGGACTAGGCAGCAGACTGAGGTAACTTGAGGCACATGTTGATCTGTTTTAAGGGTTGCTCTTTAAATGACAGCTGGATCTTTATTCCACAACCACTGAGGGATGGTGACAAGATAACTGACACCGTAGGACCTGGCTACAATTTTTGACTATCTGGACTTCACAGGAGCTCAAAATCGTGTTTTCATTTATAGAAAAAAGCTGTTGAAAACAGAGTACTAACATTGCCTTTGTGCAGGCGAACAAGCAGCCTGGCTGGGACGGACTTCTGACAGCGTTGTTTATAATTATTCTCCAGGCAGTATGCCAGATTTTCAAGCAACTCTGTATATACTAACATACAAGACACAAGTCATGTTGGGTCTCATGTGGTAAATCAGACCCAATAAGAAATGCATTAAATTTGAACTATGCTTTTCATACTCCTTTTAAACCATGACCATGCTCACTAGTGGGATTTTCTGGATGATTAGTATTCTCTAATGCAGTAATTTGTGGTACCAAAAGCTCTGTATGAGCTACTGTACTTTGAAACTGATTCATTGCATTGCCTACAGCTCAATGGCAATTGCTCAGTGCTGGTAATTAAGATGTGCTGGAAGAGTCCTAGAGACGGTTGGATAAGGATGCATCAGAAATAGAAATCAGAGGAAAAAGTGAGCAGAGCTTCACTGGTCATAGCTGATGCTAAAATATCTTTTCTTCAATGCAACAATTTTATTTCTAGTTCATAGCAGTAGTTGAATTAATCACCTGTGTATGACTGGCCTGGATGGTCAGACCATTAGCCTTTGCAGCTGTCGTAACTCTCTTGCTGACTATGCCACTGTTAATCCAACAGTGTCTCCTCTTAAGAACTCTATTCTGTTTTTTTTTTTGTCTTTTTCTACTTTATCACCTTTCTTTCCAAGCTTGTCGATCTCTTTGTTTTTATTAATCTACCTTCCTTCTAAAACTACCAGCATTTCTGTTATAATAACCGAGGACCATTCAGAGTCAGGAACTTGACACTCAACATGAAAAGAGATGCAAGAAATGATTTTACAGTGAGATTCCCCACTTAATATTTCAGGAGATATTTGCTCTTCAGCAACCAAGTACCCTTCTCAAAATAGAGGGATTGTTTGTATATCTAAGGTTAGGCCCTCTCTTACTTAAATAATAACTGGAAGGTCAAATAACTGAGTGTGTTAGTAATAACACATGGGAAACCAAAATAGGAGTTTCTCTTTCTGCATGCAGGCTTCTTGATAACAATACATTTAAAAGTATCTGTGAAATAGTCTATGAATCAAATAAATATTCATCTGGAGAAACAAATCAGGAACAGGCATTTCCAGACTTAACTAAGCATGCAAAGCCCTCTGTTGGTGTAGAAATTAGAGTTCCATGGTTCTCCTCTCTCGCATTTCCCTAAGAGTATATGAATGTTCTCCAAGGTTAATTTGAGATTAGAAAAGATGTGTAATCATTATGATCTGGCAAATATTTAAATTAGGTAAAAATAGTAGGATTTTTAAACTGCTATTTTAAGATACTTCATGCTACATGCTGGGTAAAATAGTGAAAAAATGTTGTTTACAGATTTATCCATACATTGATGGAAAATAATAATGGGTCACAATTTTTTCTAGAGTGTTTCTGAGTGGTTTTTTCACAGACTATTGAATCAGGCAATTTGTATATGTCTCCTAGTATCAGCCTTTCCAAAAGCCTGAGCCAAACAACAAAAGTCAATGAAGTGATTTCACAGATTTCATAGAGCTTTTGATCAAACCCAGCCAATGACTACATTCATGTTTCCAGGTCTTTAATTCAGGCTATTGCTGAGCTTATTATACGAGGATAAAGATGTATGAAAGAAGTATCCATTCTGCACTTTCAGAGAAGACAGGTCCCAGGTGAAGTCACTGGGCTTTGTTGTGGGGCTGTTACCTTTCTTGTGTCCTCCTCATTCCTTCCAAGAACGTTTGAAGGACCGCCTTGCTCCAGAACATGCCAACTCTTTTTTTTAAGCAGGGTAGTCAAATTGATGGTTCTTTTAATTCAAATACGCAGCATCTGCTCTAATTAGTGCTCTAGTCAGGTGGTTCCTCAGCTATGTCTGGGACATAGGGAGTCTGAATGGTAGTGATTGCCCTTTGTGGAGATGTGATCGGTCTTGATTTACGTGGTCTGACRTACAGCTGGCAGAGCTCAGAGTGGGCTGAGAGCCTGGGAGTTTCCCATGTCTTGTATGGGTTTGCATGCCGTGCTTCATTCCCTCCAGGTAAATGCTACTGGTACCTAAGCTAGCTAGTTTATACCTGGGTTGATTATTTTTCACCTGAACATATTTATTTTTTTTTCTTGTCTTCATTATAAAATTTATTATAGACTTACCTGTATGTAAATTCTCGCTCACATGTAAGAATCCCTTGGCTGCTTCTAGTTTATTACAATGTTCCTTTTCTTTGTATTTTTTATAAATTACTGTATGTATGTCCATCAAGTTCTCTCACATTATAGTAATGGCATGGTGGTGATTTATGTTTTAACTATAATAGCATTTCACCAATTGACTAAAATATTTCTTGTCATGAATATTTTAATGAGAGCTACAGATTTGATATCTGTTGAAAGATTTTAATTTTCAGATGCATGAAGTTGCCAGATGACATAATAAAACAAATGTATGAACTGGTAAAATGAATAAATGTTTAATAAACTGATTAGCAAATTGCACTGTAGCTGCTCCCCCCCCCCTTTTTTTGGCTAGACATTTTCTGGGCTGATGACCTGATTGACATGTAACACTCCAGTGCATTTGTTGGTTTTACTGAACAAGGATCAAGGAAATAGAGTAATGAAAGCAAATATATTTACCACTAGCAAGAAACCTGAAGTGAAAATTTGCATGTTCTTCAGAAGTCATGTTTCCCCAGGAAAAGGGCAATGGGAGTGGGAGTGTGCGAGTGCAAGGATATGAATATTTTTTGTGACTTTTTTTTTTATTAGAGCTAAAACTTGGCCTTAGTTACATGGTAAAAATCCTCAGAACTTGTGGGCAGAGAAGTGTTAGGAATCAGCTAGATACGTTCTCCAGCAGACGAAGAAAATAGGGAGGGAATAATAATGGGCAAAGTTGCATTCAAGGTGCATCGTCTCTCAGAAGGCGATGACACAGCTTCAGTAACAGCCCCTGATCTGACCTATCTTTGCAGACACAAGCTGACCCACAACTTTTTTATATGTTCATATAAACAAGGTACCTAAAGACTTCACAAGGTTTTTGTGGGATAACAAGAATTAATGTTTGTTAAGGACTTGGTAAGCTACCTTCTCCCATTTGTTTGGATTTTTGCCACAGCCTTCTACTGCTGGAGCCAGAGAGCACAAACRATCTCTAGTCAGGAAAATACTTATTTCCTCCTGGTTCCCACTAAAGGAATTCCTTCTCCTTCCCYGTTACAGTGGATGAAAAAGGCAGACAGTAAAAATGTGCTGGAAGGTGAATAGCTATCACTGTGAAGTAATACCTTCTGAGCATGACATTGACCTTTTAGGAAAAGAGAATGGGAGATGGTTAGGATATTTTTTTTTTTAGTTTTAACTGAATAGTTGAGATTGGCAAGCGAGAAGAGTATTACGGGCAGCAAGTGGAATACCTGTCCACTGGGAGGTAAAAGAGACCAGCAACCACATCATACAGACAACCGGCTAATTATCAGACAGTTATAACTGTAGGTCACTTTGGATATTACGGATCCAAAGTGATGATCAAAGTGTGGAAGGCTCCATACGTTGTTACCAGCCCTCTGAATCTCAGCAGAGTTCATTGATGTGTATTTTTTCCTCTGAAGCRGTTGACAGTTTACATTTGTACGTCACTGTCATTAGTAATGCCAATAGGAATTATTTACACAACTCAGAAAGAGGTTAGGCTTTCAAAGTATTGAAGTAATCTTACTAGGGAAATGAAAAAGAACTGATCTGCACATGAATGTGCTTTTTTATCAGTTTTCAAGCTTATTAGATGATGGTATGAAAGATTAAAAAATATCTTTACCCACTGAGTGAGAAATGTATTTTATTAATGCAGATAAACTTAATTGAAGCCAGATGTGTGAGGTATTTTTTTGAACATTTATATAGAAATTTTCTGGCTCATGCTGAGCAGCCCAAATTCAGTGTATTTGCAATCAAATTGATGGACTTAAAATAAGAGGCTGGGAGAAGTTTTCCAAAAATCTTCTGTTTGGTAGAAGGAATGGAGCAGAGGGACACCGTTGTTGCTTGATTGGAGACTTGGCTGGGGCTTAATTTCTTGCCATCTGAAAGCCTTTCTTCTCTAATCTATTTCCCTGTCGGAGAGGTAATATGAGATGCTCAGATGTCAAACTAGWGGGAGCTGGACAATGATTTAATATGGCTAGATTTTCCSGTCTTAAATATGACAGTAAAAAAGRTAGTGATTTAATGTTAGGTAGGARAAGAAAGCAGATAAAACACGGTTTAATTTTTAACTTACATGATCCCTTTGATCAGACCTTCTGGATTTCAAGACCTCCAACTTTTCTGAGACAGTCAGGACAGAGACAGTAGCCAGCTGGTTACCACTATTCTGATAAAGACATCTAATTATTGGGCTGGATTCTTCTGCTTCTAACTGTCTATGAAAATCACAGTCAAMTGACTTTTTCCTAAATAACGTGGTGTATTGAGAAGAGGGTCATGCTCTTTGGAGTTTGCTTAGGCTAAGAAGAAGCTGATTAGACATATTTAAGCCTGAAACCAGATAGTCGAATGTAGCAAATAGTAAGCAAATTTTTGTCATCAAACTACCTCATGCTGTGGTAAACAAAAAGGTCAGATTGTACTGATCCAAATGGAAATTGTTCTCCATCCTCTGCCGTTTTGTGTCTTCACCATCTGGCTGTAGTAGCAGTGCTGTTGGTAACTTCCCCTCGTGACAGATGGCTTTAATAATTCCTGCTTTGTAGAGGAGCTTCACAATGATATGAGGCCTTGGAGCTGTCTACAGCTCTGTCTCCTGACTGACCTGCTCATAAGTGATACAGTTTCAGCCCAGACTTCATCACAGTGGTGAAAAGCATCACAGTGTCTAGGGAAGCAGAGCAGTTGTTGGCATAGTGCAATGCGTGTATGAGGCAACAGACTGACTCTGGTTAGAGTCAGTGGGCTTTCTCCATCGGCTTCACAAATCTGACTCATWAAGGTAGCTTTGAGAAGCAGCAGTTCTGTTTTTCCTCTAGAAGACACTATATAATTCGTACATAATTTCACTACCCCCCAGCTGAACTAGCACTGCAGTCCTCTCTTGTTGCTCTTGCAACTGTGGATACACCACACTTGCAGCTRATTCAGAAGACCTCCATCAGGCAAGAATGCTCTGTTCTACTTACACTGAGATCAGCTCTACCTTCTAAGAAGACACTGGGTAGGTTTTTGAGATTGTCATTGTTTTTGCTTAATGCTTTCCAAAATGCCAGTGTTCAGGAGGWAACAGCACAGAGGGGTAGTGAGGTATAGCTTCGCTTGGTGCCCTCAGGGTATCTAACGGCAGACTTTCCTGGGAAAAATGTCTAACAAGGAATAATCCTGCAGTCTGCTACAACAAGGAGAGAAGGGAGAAGTAAASAGCTCGGCTAGGCTTCTGGGGTTTTCTATTCACAGTGAAGGTCAGAAGTGATGAATTTTAGGTGTTTCAAGGCTCAGTGTTTCTCGCAGCCCTCCTTGGGTGGGGTGACTGGTTTTTGTGTGRCTCTTTAGGAGAACATCTTTAAAGAAGACTAGAATTGTCTGCCCAATACGTAAAAGCAAATTAAAGTATTTTCTGCAAACTCTGCCATGCAAAGAGATAATCCTTGTGATCATTTTCTCCCACTTTGCTCTACTTACGTGGATAAGCAGGGGATCCTTGACTAGAATTTATCAGTCACAGCTTCACAGCAGCACTTATCATGAGTGCTTATTATTAGCATATTATCTTTCAGACAGTTCTCCAAAACGACTTCTGTTCTAGCCAGCTTCATTGACTGTTTTGTTGTTGATGGAATAATCTCATTTTTTCACAGGCATCTGAGATGTCTAGAAACACTGGAGCCCTCACYGGTCTGCTTATCAAAAGCTTGAATTCGGATTCAGAGTCTGACCAAAAGCCTTTCTGAAATCAGAGATTTTTCACTGGCATCAGGATAGTCCAGATGTTTGTCTTGCCTCTTTCTCAAAAATACTTTGGATTTCAAGTAGGAAAGAAATGAATTGCAGACATGGGAGTCTTGGATCTCTTTCCAGTCAAAGCAGTTCCAGGCTTCTATTACTAAGAGTAATTGTGTTGCTCTGATAGAGTACTCTCTTTTTTGTTCCTTRTTGTTTTCTTGTGGTGCTTTAACAGAAATCAAGAAAGTTCCTTTTACCTCAGTTGATTAATTTCTCCTGATTTCAGACTGTTTTTGTAATCTRTTTAAAATATATCATTATGAATTTGCCTTGTATTTTTATGATGCGTATTAGCATTTAAAAGACTAAATGTAGTGAGTAGATTGTTAATTATTTGCTTTTTCCTCTGTTAACTGTTCTGCAGCATTTTGATGGCATAATTTTACAGAGGCCTGAGAATAGCTGAGCCTTCTCTGCTTGGGCTTAATGAGAGTTCAGCACTCTCTTCAAAGGGAGCTGGATCCAGCCCCAAACTCCCGCTTCATTTTGATGTATCATCATTCCCAAAATGATGCATTCCTGTAAAGACAGTAATTGCTTGTACCTTCCAGTTTAGAATTTTGTTTACTTTACAATTTCCACTGAGAAGCCACAGGAAAATCTTTTTATGAAGGCAGCTGTATTGAAGCTGCTTTAATGAAGGACCTACCAGCAATTAAACTGTAAGTCCATACCACAGAGGAACAGATGACTCACGTACCTGTGCAGCTCACAGCTTAGGAGTCCGTCTTTGCTCCAGATAGTTTCTCATGCTGACACTGAGTCCCAGACCACTCTGGTGGCACAAGGTCATACTGTCCCCAGAAAACCGGCCATACTGGGGAACCTGGGCAGCACCACAGCCTGAGGTGCATGGCTGACCTGGGGCCATGAGCGAGGCTGTGCCGAGGATGCCTTGTGCTGGGCGTGGGACTGGGTGCTGCTGGGGCCGTGTGGCAGCATGGGATTGTGTCCCTGATGACACCAGCGTGGTGGCAGGAGGCCTTAAGCAGTCAAAGCTGTAAGATTAACCTGAGAAGTGAACAAATCTTTTACTCCATGGTCAAAGGAAACCAGGAACAACCTGTGTCCTCTTTGGGCATTTTCTCCCCACAGTTTATTCCRTTTCTGCTTGGAGTGATGCACGTTGTTCATGTTTTTCAAACAATTTGGACTTTAATGCACAATGTTAGTATATAACAACCTGGGTCCATCAACATTAATGTAGGAGCTCTCAGGTCAGATGAGCAGCAAAGAGAGAGTATTGTTATTGTCTGCACAATGGCAAACTGAAGATAAAGAYAAATTGAATTTTTTAATCTAAGACAAGATCTTTGTGTCAGTGCTTGTGCAAATTCACATCATTTGATGCCAGTTCAGATCTTATTCTCTTCCCATTCCTGATTTTTCCTTTTTATAATGATGTAAGCATGTTATTACCCTTTTCTTCAGTGTTTTTATTATACCAGCAAGCCAGCCTCCATATGGTTATGACTGAGAACAGATTTCTGTTTAATCACTGGCTCTATTAACTGCTCAAAAATTTATATATTTATTCATGTCATCATGAAATATTGTTTCCTGCGAAAATGCCTGTTGGGGGTTAAGGTTCCCACTGTGGGACACATCTTAAGGAGAGAGCAATGAAACGGGGTGAACTGGGAGACACATTAAACACACAATATCTTCCTGGAAGCATGCAAGTCCCCCTCCCTCATCTTTGGGGCTGCAATATTGAAAAGCACTGGGGGAGAGGGAAAGGCCTTGCTAGAGGTGCTATCAGCTTCTCAGGAGTTTTGGGAAGGAAACTCCTTCCCACCCAAAGTGGCTTGGGAAGGAGCTTCTACCCAACCTCCTGTCTGCAAAGGGAGTTCTGGAGGTCTTTCTCTGGGAAACGCAGCAGGTTCCCTTCCAGCCCCACTTTGTGCACAGGCCTACAAGCAACGGGCAAGGAGCCTGTAAGTGGGCAGCTCAGCTGTCAGCTGGTGGGTGTATGCGGTGTTCAGGATGGAGGATGGGTAAGTCAGAGCTGTGGTGGTGTTGTGAGGGTGCAGCTGATAGAGCTGGTGGTGTGCTGGGCGGTGCTTCCACGTTTGTACATGCCGCAGGGAGGRGAAGCGGCTCCTACCGAGAATGAATGATGAGGCATCACTGGCAGTRGAGAGAAATCAAAGTTAAGTCACTGGGTCCCTGAATTGCATTTCACAATTTTTAGAGGCTTAAATTTGAAATACTTTCACCCTTCCTTTCCTAGTTTTTTCAGATATTTAAGTTTAATAAAACTCAGTATTCTGGAAGGGCATGAGGCAGCTGCCTCAGCTCTGGGTTCAACATTTGTTGGGGCCAGAACATTTTGCAGAAAACGCAACAAATATCTACACATGATTTGAGCCCTCTTCCGTCAACTCTCTGGCCGTTTCAAGAACATCTAATTCTGAAAAAAATGCCACAGGAAATACCATTTCTGAAACCCTGCTGAGATTTCAAGCAGCAGGAGGACAACAAATAGATCGTTCTCCCATGTGCATCATGGGCAAGGAGGCGCTGGTCTGACAGATATGTGATATAACCACCTCTTACTTTATTTTTTTTTTTAATCTCAGAGTTGAAGTGACACCAACACTTAAGAGCGTTCTTGACATAAATGTTGTCCTGAGATCAGGGCTTATATCACTAACATCAGTCAGCGAGAGGAAACTCAGCAACAGAGCACAGGAAAAAAGCAACCATGAAAAATGTATTTCAGCACTTAATGCTTGCAACTGCTACTTTTCTTTTTGTGTGGAAAATGTTTCTCYGAAATGCAACAGTAGAAGCAATCAGCAGCTTCAGCACAAGAAACTAGGCAGTTAAAACAGAWAACAGAGTGCAATTTGTAATCTGCCCAACGTGCTGAGCCCTCTGCCAGATACATACAAATACATTTTCAAGAAAACATTCACGTTTGTTTAGGTCACATCCTGCAACCTGGGATTCCTAGGAAAGATGCAGCAGCATTTATCCAACGCGATGAATCCATTTCTGTGTTTAGGCAGGGAGGTATTACGAAGGGGAGCTCCACGGCCTCAGCAGAAGGTCCATCCCTGCACGTGAAGGGTCGGACAACAGGGACRGGCTGCGCGGCACCGCAGGCGAGAGGAGCCGAGCAGCCTGCGCTTGGGCAGAGCCCTCTGCGAGGGAAAGAGGGGGTGTTYGTCCTCGAAGAGGCTTTTATCCCATCGAAGCTTTTCTGATCAAGTTTGTCTTCCGCTGCCGTGTTGTGTTGACTCCCCGCCGGCTGCTGAAACGCGAGAGGCTCTGCCCACAACGCCTGCAGGGACGCTGTACCGCTGCCARTCTGCGATAGACCGTTCCCAGGGCTGCTTTGAAGTGGCCACTTGCGGCAGGAGTTGTAAAGCAGAACTGAAAACAATGAGAAACRAAACTTGTTTCTTCCATTAAAGTCCTGGCAAATTGTTTCATTATCTGTGGCAAAGAAGACAAATAACGYAGGTTAGAATCTGTCGAGAAACAGGACAAGCGCATTTCAGAAARGAACAAAACCAACTGAGATTTTTTCAATGCAAAGCAAGCGAATGCTCAGTATATTTCTGTCAGGAGCCTTCTTTCATGATATATAAGCCATTCTGTATATAGTATATACTGCCACAGCGTAGTGTAAGCCATTACGTATATGGTATATACTGCCACAGCGTAGCAGTAGTTGTAGCCAACGATCTGGAGGTGACAATGCACTTAGAAAAGTGACCCAGATCAAGATCTATGCTTTAGTCTGCATTTGTGTCCATATGCCCCAGAACTGAATTTGGGCCCAGAAACAAAACTTACTGTTAACTCAGATATTAGGAAATTCAGAATATGCTCCTTCTACCTCTAATTCCCGCTGTGGTACCATCAGCACTAGCATCCAGGATCGACCTGAGCCCAGCGGACGCGCTGCAAGGGCATAGCYCTTCGCCAAAGGGAGAAGGGCGGCTTCCACAGGACCTGAAACTTCTACAAACCCATTTTTAAATTCCAAGTGCAAACTATGCTTTTTGGACTTGGTCTTACCAATCTCATATATTACAAACATTTTTGTTAAAAGGGCCTCACGCATTAACTTTCTTGGGTGAAGTAAAAAGAAAGTCATTTACAAACCGTGTCAGTGCTGCACCTCAGCACACGTTGGAAAGCATTTAGATAGTGCATAGGGTACATAAAAATTGGAAAATAATTTTTTTTAGTCTAGTAGATCATATATAAAGCATAGACATATACTGATTGAAACAACAGTTCATTAAGGGCAAAACAAGCTGCTGCAATTCTATTAGTCTACAGGTAATAACAATTTATGTCCTGATTCTAAATTCCTTTGTGTGCAGAAAGTTTATTGTACTAAATTATTGTTCCAAACCCTGCATGGCCAAAGGTTTAATTGTTCACAATGTTGGCATCAGTCTATACTGGCTTTACGCCCAGCTGAACTGATCCTCAAACTGGGATTATGCATGGGAGACTCAAAACTCGCTAGGTGAAAAGGAACCCTTGTATCTACACTGTGTAAACACTGAGGACAAGAAACAGTCTTTATATGCACACATTTGTGTAAGTATTAGGATTATAATMTAGAGACAGTTAATCTCTGCAAGTTCTATGTTTTTTCTTCCAAAGCTGTATTGAATATTGARCTAGAAATATCGAATCTTGAATATTGAATTTTGAAAATCTGAATTACTAAACTCTCAACACTAGATTTATTCACTGTGAGGCAAATCAGAATGGTTTTAAAGCTTTACAGAAAATCTAAGCCATTTTATGAGCAGGTGCTAGCTATTTTCTTCTCATCTGCTTTCCACCACAAGTTAGCTACATTTCATTTCTCACAGTTTTATGACAGAATTGTAAACCACACTTTTTTTCCTGAGTTGCAGCTGCTCCTCCGTGGTGACTGAACTAGGCAGGGACCTCATCAGTGGTGGGGCAGCAGTCCCRGCTGTTCATTTCTAAAGCTCTCTCTCCCTTTGACCGCATCACTGAGTTTAACCTTGCATTGCTTTTATTGATAGACTCACTGCTTTACGACYCAGTTCTGACCTCTCCATCCCCATGGTGCTGCTGCACCATTCCCATTAGCTTGCAGTCGCTRCTGTTTTATCTTGTATGTACAGCTGAATTCACAATTTGTGTTTCTAATAAATAGAAATATGTATSTGCATCTGCTTTGTTACTCGGGTTAAGCTACCCCAGCAGAGGAATGAATGTTTTGCAGACATTTTAATGGGTGCTACAAGGTTAACTTAGTTACAACAGGTGGCAATTACCTGCTGTTACATGGTAATGACCTTAATGTTATAGTAATGTTGTTATAATACTGCCTTCATGTGGTAAGGTGAGATAAGGCTGTATTACCTTACCATACAGGTAAGCAGTTTAGCTCATGCACATGCATGGCATGATGAGGCTATTATATAAYGGGAATTTTACAGAGTGAAAGACGCTTAGCAGCACTCGCACATCTGACCCCTTGCAACTGCCTGAGGCACATCTTGGCTTCTTTGCATAAGTGTTAATGGATACATAGAAGAAAAACCTTCTTGTCTAGGTGGTTTGATATTGTGTATAAGCCACACACTTCTGTTTTGGCCCTATGAGATGGGAGAGGCAAGGATTTCAATGTAGGTAAGAGAGAAAGAGCTTCACAGTCGCTGAGAAAGTCTCCAGGGTCTAAATCCTGGTGCTTTTCGCAGGCCTATCACGTGAGGGCCATCCTTAAGATCTTTATTTTGGAAGAGGCAAGTGTCCTCTAAGCTTCTACTGAACATGTCTGTCAGTGTGCAGAGCCCACACTTCCTTTGCTTAAAAAGGAGGTTGAAGGAGTAGCTGCTTGTAATGGAGACGACGGTATTGCAGCTCCCTGGAACCAGGACCACGTCAGTCGCACAGAAGCTAAAAGAAAAGTTTTACGTTATGTGCCAAGGTGTATGTGTAGTGGTTACTAATTGCACGTGACGGTGAATTAATTGTGTTGTGCCTTTAAGCTAGTACAGGACTCGAATGGAAACGGTAGCTCTGGTTTTGCTCTCAACACGGCTGGCAGGCTGGATAGCGAGCGAGAGGGCTTCCCCTTGCCGGACCTGCCTGGGAGAGAGGTGGTGGCAGAGGGCTGTGCCGGGCGGCCGCCGCCGCGGCTCCAGCTCGGCTGCAACAGCCGGGCGTGTCCGAGGGGCAGGGGTACACGGAAAAACTTAYGTTTGTGATTTCCAGGTTTTACTGTCGTGAGCATCAGAAGTAAGGGTTTTTTATTCTCCAGAAGATAAAGCTCGTGGTGGGTTTATGCCGTGAAGATTGTCTCGGACTAAGAAGGATGTTCGTWGGTGCTGATTGATAACGCTCGGAAAAATAACGCCTCCCGCTTGCTCGCGCAGCAGGCGAAGCTGCGGGGGAGGCGAGGCAGGGCTTGAGCGTGCCGCGAGGGCAGCGCTCGGCGGGGGGAGCGGGGACAGGAGGCGAGSGAGAGGGGCTCGGAGGCAGGGGGTCTGCCGCCCCCCGCCGCACCCGCGCCGCGGCCCGCTCCTGCGGAGACGCGGGAAAGGGAGGCGCCTGCGAGCTCGGAGAGAGCTCCCGAACGGTCGTGTCGCTGCTCGGCGAACTGGCGAGTGGAGATAGGACTGAAAGTCAGGATTTACGCGGTTTCAGAGGGAAATTACAAAWGAAATAAATGAGAAAAACTTGAAAGGTTAAATAATCTATGAATGCAATGTTCAAGTGAATGTATAGTATTATTGACATTTAAACATGTGTACATATAGACACATAAATATATTTGTTAAAAATGAGTGGATTGAGTAAAAAGTCACAATATTTCACCTCTTAGGTATGAAATTCTATTGGAAAGGCAGTTACTACAGTGTCAGCGTAGCCTGACAGCAATGGCTACAGCAATGTTATGATAAAGAAAGAGAAAATTCTCCATTTTTCCCATAAAAGGGGGATAATTTGTTTTGGGGGCTAAAAAAATTTTTGATAACCAAGAGTTACGTGCTGGTGTGACATAAATCAATGATATATTATCACTAATTATAGAAAGTATGGTGCAATGAAGACTCCTGTGATAAGAGCTGCTCCTCACTGGTGGTAAAAACACACTGTTTGTTCAAAAACGTGAGCGCGGATGAAGCCTCAGTGCCTGAAGAAGCCGACGGCCCCAGGCGCGCGGGCCCCGGCTGCGCGGCG
>NW_028185039.1:8572761-8639570 GCF_003343005.1 Rhea americana | reverse complement strand
AGGGAGGGGGCAGCCATGGGCAGGAGCCGGGCAGTTCGGGGAGGGGCGCGGCTGGCCAGGACAGGCCTCGGGGAAGGAGCCACGTCTCTTGCACCCTCCTCCGAAACTGTGTTGGGTAATTTGCGTCTAAAAACGTGCATTTCTATTTTGTGCCCTCTGGGGACTCTCCCTCTTTCTCTGTAATGGGAAATCTTTAGCTGCTTAAAGGTTATTTACAACAGCTCTGACGGCTGAACTCATTTTTCTTCTGGGGTCGGGCAGAATCAGACATCGTGTACCCCAGTATGAAAATGCCATCCCACGAGAAACGCTATTTCAGGATATTCCGGGTGGCTTGGGGTCCGCCGTGGGGGTCTGCGGGCTTTCCCGCGCCTGCCCCCCGGCCCTCCCGCTGCGGCGGAAGCACGGCGGGAGCTGCCTCTCTGCACAGAAAAGAGAAACTGGTTTTAAATGAGATTAGTACCACGTTAAGTATTGCTGCTGGCTCTCATCCATCCTAACTTTCCGCTGAGGTGTTTTCTATTGTTGCTAAGCTTCTCGCCRTGCCAACATCTTTTTAGTTCGTGACTATAAATGTTTAAAAATATCCAAGMTATACTGTCTGATATCCGGTTGAAAATAATAGCTGCTTATTTGAAAAATGAAAAGCAGCTAATGTATTATTTAGAGAAACATGTTGTTTATTGATAAGGAAAACAAGATTGTTTTTCCTTATAGCATATTCTGGTTACATTTTACCTCTTTGAGCACAGATTTTTGGACAATTTTGGACAAAGGCCCAAACGACGGGCCTTTATTTAGAGGAACATGAAATTGAAATGAGAATCAAGTCTGGCGGTGACACAGCTGGCTGGTGCCTAACTCCATCCCTTGGCCCAGCTCCTCTCACGGTCTGCGAGGACTCGGGTGCTCCTCGCATTTTGGCATTGCTTTCTAACTTTGCTTAGAAAAAGCTTTGTAATCTCCTCTGACAAGAACCCCCTGCTTTCTGGGGCACGTGGGCATCCTCGCACATTCGTTCACCCTCGAGTGATGTTGGATGTGCGGAGCGATCGGGCACATCGCTCACCTGCAGCCAACCTGGGCAGTTACAGACCCCACATAAATCCAGACGTGACGTCAGGAGGAGCTTGTCCCTAAATCGTAGCGGCTGCATGGAAACTTGCTAAAGCTGAGATGAGCGTAAAGTGAGTAGAAGGTGCAAGTTAAGATAACAGTTCTCTGGTTTTGGTGGGTTTTGTTTTTTTTCCCCGTGGGTGTATATATCGGTATCTGCCTAGGTTGCATTCTTCTTTCATACCTGTGCAAAGCAAAGCTGCTGAGATGCTGTTTTCCTGCTTTTCATGCAGAACTGGGAGGAAAGACTTGGGAAGTCTTGTCTTCTTTGGCATCAGCTTGACCTGTACATTAGCTCTGGCACAGCATAGGGGTAGTTGTCAGCACAGACAAAATCCCAATGCAATTTGTGCCCTTAGCAAGGACCAGAGCTGGAGACCAGGACTTTCTGGGTGCCCTGCGGTCAGCGCCTCGGTGATTCCTTTGCTCAGCTCTGTCATCACTTACAGGATGCAGCTGTTTGAAAAGTAAAAGCAATGAAAATTCTTCTCTAATTTCCACAGGCATCCAGGTCCCTGTGGTCCCAGAAGATCAGACATCTATTTGCAGGGGACTGGATTATAACTCCATAATCCAGCTGAAGTAGATGGCAGCACATAGCTGTGTGCCCTAAGCAAGATGGAGATCAGACTGTCTGATGGGATTCAAGGGCTGTAACACAGCCGCCAGCAAAGGGCAGCCTGAACTCTTGAACTTTAAATTCTTTGGTGCGTGTCTCAAAGAAGATTAATTCAAAGAACAGTTGCAGCCGCGGATAATAAGTTGTGCAATATGTTTAGATTCGAGCCTGAAAATATATTATATTTTCTATCTTTGAGAGACCTATTAGCAATTAGCAAACTATTTCCTAATGTAAATAGTTCTATTTTTTGTTGAGTATCCCTGTTTCTAGCTGCCAGTGAAAATGGCCTGGTACCCATCTTTGTATCCATTCATGAAACTCAGCACAAGATTTCTTTTTTTTTTCTTTATATTAAGTTCAGTGAAGCTCATCTGTTTCAGCACAGATTTCTCTTATGACTCAAATTCATTTTAACCCAGAATTCAAAGCAAAATGGGAAGGTTCTAATCTATTGTTAGAATCCTAAACAGAAGGAGCCTCTATATCAAAAAAAAGCTTTATGGTTCTGCAGACAGAATCAATAGACAGGATGTAGCAGCATACAAGYTACAAACATTCAGTATCTTTTATTTGAATTAATTACTACGGCAGAAGAGGTCTAATTTTATCCCACACCTCGGACTATTTTTCCCCAAAGTATAGGTCCTACTTAAATCAGAGACTTCTAATTGGAAGCTCTTCATTAATTAGCATGATCTGCTCAGGGCCTAGGCTGAAATATTCGACATCATCTAGCAGCTATTCCATAATCAGCTTGGGATTTGATGCTGCAGCTGCTGTTGAGTTTGTACCGAATCCATGGGAAATGCAAGKGGGGTTTGTCCCTGTACGGGCACTTGTAAATGCGCACAGTTAAGCTGCAAGAAAAGCCGGAGGATTAACCTTAGTGCATCGCTGGCATTGCGCCCCCTGACTCCGAAATAATCCGCCTTCGCTAGCTGTCGCCGCAGAGGACCCTGCGCGTTTCTGCTGGCCCGAGCTGCAGGCTGTCGAAGGGGGGCAGGGGTATCACTTTCCCCACGTGCTCTCCCCCGGACGCGGAGCTGGCGCTCAGCACACTACTGCCTCGGCGAGCCGTGGAAGGCGGCTCGGAGGCAGGCGCCTGCACCCGGCCTCCCTCTCCGGAAAACGGCATCGGGGCTTCAGCTCTTCCGGAGCAGGACGGTTGTGCCAGGTTTTCTGGTACAGTTGTCCCTCCTTAGAAATCATATTATTTTCTGTAATTGAAACCATATCTGAAACGGTTTGGGTGACAAAATAGTTGGAAAAGGAGTATTAGACACAGGGAAGAGAATGTGATGCATATGCAGGAAAAGTCTACCTCTGGGTCACGTAATAATATATCATTAGCTATCCTAACTGACATAAATGAGACAATAAAAATGCTATGTCTCTGTAATACTTGAAAGAGGAAAAAATAATAGGTTTTTCAGCAGCTTCTTTACCTTAAGGCGGATTGTCTTTCTAATGCTTTCCCTTGGATTTTATATTAGTTTTTTTTTCCCCCATTGCAAGGCTTAATAAATCAAGGTGCACATGCTACAGAACAGTGCTGTTGCAAAACGCTTATGTGGAAATGAATAAATATCTTTCCAGGGTCCAACCACGTATCTTCATGAGCACCATCTTTCCTACAAATTACAAATAGGTGGATAAACAGACTAGGAAGTTCTCACTGAGTTGGGCAAACAACTCGAAATCCAAGTGCTTATATCAAAGCTTAAAAAAGTCAAAGACTTGAAAAAATGGAAGATGAATTTAATTCTCAAACTGCTATGATACTTAAAAAACATCTAGTGAAGAGGCAGCCTCAAAAGGCTTTTTGAGGAGCCTGTGTTAGCTTTGGCTCCATATAATATGTGGGTCTAGCTGTGGTCAGCCAGAATTGTGTAAAAATGACCTACATAACCGGAAAAATCATTGACCAGAAAAAAATGGATGACATTTCTYGATAATACTAGTATAAACAAGTAGGTAGTAGAGGATCTGGTTCTCTCTGGAATTAGAACAGTTCAAAATTATTTGGCATAGGGTAATCATTTTAGCGTTGGGACCCGTTTAAACAGAGCAGGCATTGCACTCTGTTGTGCTGCATTTTTTCTCTCCTGCTGGACAGTYTCCTGTTCTGACTGTCCTGCCTCGAAGGGACTCCTCGCAGAAGCATGCTCATTCACTGAAACCTACAAATTTTTGAAATATATGTTGCAATAAGGTTGAAACGACCCATTTCCTTTTATTGTTCTGCATTTTATGACTTAGAATAGCCGAAGCAATAAAACTGAAACAATAAGTTTCATCAGATATCTGCAATGACACCAGATTTTGAAATCCTAAAGTTTTCGTTAGAATGGCCATTCTGAATTGTATCGAGTCCTGTGTTTCTGGTCACAGCTCAATATTTCCATTGAATTCTGTCTCGGACTTACGGCTCCATCAGTTTCTGATTTTAATATTTTCCTGTCTTTTTTAGTCCTTTAAGATATCGGTTTAGGTAGTCCCTTAGTATTTTTTAATATAGATATTCTCCATCTCACAGTTCCTCAGTATCTGTGTGGTGGTGAGATGGCAACGCCACAAGAAGAAGCAGCGGTAAAATCTTGACTATCGTAGCAATAGCACATGATCTCAGCATGCCACTTCTATTTTACTGCTTGTTGTAGGCAGCTTCTAGTAAACTGCGAATACTAAATGTAAGTTAGTGGCAAGTTTATTGACTCTTTGGATGGATCACAGTGACTGGCAGTGGGTACAGGTGAGGAAGCACATCTTTAAAAGTCAATAAATGACATTTAGGGTCCTTTCTTCTTACTTGTGCAACGGTTAAATAGACAGTCTCCCAGAGTGTGTGGAAACAAGATCAATGRTGAGCTTCAATCCTCACAATCGCTCCTTACATGAGACATAACCTTGGCTATTAACTCACAGATCAATCAATAACCTATTATCTCATGAGCTAAGAAATAAATACTGCCTCYAGCTACTATTAATTAGAACAACTCAGGAGGTACAGACCAGAAGATACGTGATGTTGTTGTTCCTGATCATTTGCAACTCAGAATGGAGCTGAGTTGATAGGATCTGGTTTGGTTTGAGCTTTTGTTTTGTTTTGGAGAGACTTTTCTTYGGGTGAGGGGACAGGGAAAATATAGGGCTTTCCTGATATGATTCATGATTCTACTTTTTAATTAAAAAGATCAAAATTTGGACAGTACAGAATAGCTTTGCTTTTGTCTCTTGAAGAGATCAGATCTTGACATACTCGTTGCAAACACAAAGGAAATCCAGCTTTCTGGTAGTGTGTTAGTGTAAGAATATCAAGTCTTCTTGCTAACATAAAGACTTGGTTTGCTGAATSGTCAGAATTTAAAGGGGAAGCTAATATGATTGGAGATAGCGTACTCTTCTGTTGTACTGACCACTGGGCCTCACTGATGTGAATTCATCATGTATTTATATACAAACAAATGAGCAGTTGCAGAAGGATGACATTTGCCTCAAATACAGTCCAAAAAACTTGACTATTTCATCTGTGCTAGCAGCTTTAACCAAAACTAGTGACCACTCCCAGGAGATTAAATTGGTTGAGGATGCAGCATGTATGGTGCACACTGAGAGATCTTGGAGCAGCGCTTTTGTCAGCAGTTAGCAAAAGGCTTAAGCTGCACAGCTTTCGGTTGCTTTTCTAAACATTTTCTTTTAAACATGATTTATGGGACAGTTGTTGAAAGGCGAAGCCTGGGGAAAATGCATTTCTCACAGAAATCAGAAACAATTCTTTAAACAAAGCCTCCTTGTGTACAATAAAACTTAAGAGTTGACTAGTCTGCCACTAATCATAGMGGCCCCGGCTGAAGACGCGTCCAGGGCTTTACATTCCTCTTTTACTGGTTTTCTATCCTCATAGTGACCCTTGCAAAGCTCAAGGTCCTGTTTTGCAGTGAAAATTCCTACGGCAGTCCTTTCCGACAGCCAGTGAGCTGAAGGGAGAGAGGAAGATGCAGAAGATCTAGTCTGGTTAACCTTCTTTCTCCGACCACGTGTTTGCACACTTGCTTTCCCATGCTGCAGCTGATTTCACCATCCACTTGGGCTACAGGAAGTCAGGCAAAATAATTCTGGTTCCTGGCATTTCCTCCYGCCTGCTGGCCCATGTTGGGGTTAGCTCTCAGTGGGTTTGGGTAAGGTCTTTCTAAACTTCTGAATTTTATATTTATCCTCCTAAAGTGGCACATCAAAACTACAAAACCTTTCAGTGAGTCTGAGCTATTTTCATGGCTACTGAATTTATACATTTAAGTCCATCTTGATATCAGCTACAGGTATGAGAACATCTGAAGAGATATCCGGTTGAAAAGTGTAAAGAGATTTTATTCTTTTTTAATTTAAAAATGACTGCAAACATTGTCTATCTGTACCATCTGGTAAAGATTAACTTTATTATAGTACTGTACATTTTCTAAAGCAAAGCATCCCCTCATGATCCAGCATCCTGAGATCACTCTTTTTTTGCTATCAGACCGAAACGGTTAGTGATACCAGTGCAGCTGACTCACTGGTCCCACCAGTCCCAGCAGGGCATCCACTCCCAGCTTCAGCAGGTCTGCATATCCCAAGGTGCCAAAAAGCCAGAGGATCTTGCTGCTTTTTGTTTTCTGTTATTTTTTTTTTTTTACGTGTCTGAACAGTCATTAGGAGCTAGGTATTAATTTATCTATATATTGCTGTCAGTCCCACTAATGACCATATTTTAGCTTATGATTGGAATAATTCCAGCCAGGTCGCAGAGCCTCTACGCCTCCACAGGCTTCCAGCCAGTCAGTAAGAAACCCTGGGTGGAATTTAGGCTGCCTGAATATGACTSTTGCATTATTCTTTACATGCTTTGGAAATATGGCTCTTATCCTTTTGAAAAAAATCCAGCTTGGATTTTTCAGTTCCCTTATTCCTGGGACTTAAATTAATTCTGAGACTGAGGACTGTTTTAATTTATGGCAGAAAATTTTGGTTTGACTTAATGGTGAATTCATGAGGGCCAAATCTGCTGCACAGTTATCCTTGATATTTTCGCCRCCTTCTTAATTTCTTCACTATGTTTACCAGGCTTGTGGCAAATGGAGTATGTTATTTTGCTGTCAAAAAGTTTTCTTAGAAAAGTTGGTAGCATGAAAACCATCAAAACAGTGACTCCAGTCTGTGAGGGCTGGAGCTGAGAAATATTTTCTTTGACACACGTTTTCTCCTTATACAATCATGTACAGGGTTTGCTCTCTAATACAGAAAAATTGAATTTATAACAATGAATCCATAAAGTACAAAAAGAATACATCTAGTTACACATACACATGCACGAACAAACTCATCTGTATTCCTAGACTTTAAGCCAATCATGCCCAAGAGCAAGGAAATGAAATTCAATTTTTCATTCGCACAGAGATGGCTCTGCATCTTTATGACTTTTCTGGCTTTTAGTCTACACGATGTGCAAACCCGTTGTGAGTATCCCCAGCACCGAGCTCAGTCTCAGTCCGGGTCTGTTCTGCATTCCCGCTGTTACCTTCCTGTAAAGCTGGTTTTCCTTTTTTCGCGTTTCATTGCCCGGCAGAGTGGATTCTGTTCATCTGCGGAAGTTYTCTCTTCTCTTCTCTTCTCTCCAGTTGATCCCAGGGAATGATTATGAAAGTGAAAGGATGGGAACAAGGCTGCTGGAACCACTGTAAACCAGTACAAACTCCCACTGAGGGAAGAGGTTTTCAAATGAAAATAAGAGGTATAATTCTTAGCAATTTTAAACAAGACTTCTCTTTTTCTCAGCATTTTGACTTTTAATGCCTATGCCCGCCTGTTTAAATATCTAGTCTCTTTTTCCTTCATTATTAGAATATAAAGCTATAGAGTTTCATTTTTATATATACAAACATCTTGCGGCCTTGGTAAGGGAATATTAAAATTCCCCAAATAGCAGTCTWTTGCTTCTGCTTGAAACTCTCCTAATTTCACACGACGCGTTTTGTCCATCGCGTTCGCTTCTCGGTGAATAAAACAGCCGTAACCGAGAAAGCGCCGGGGCCGTCCGCGCCGTAACGCCCCCCCGGAGAAAATCCCCGGGGCCGCCGATCGGGCGTAAGTGCCGCTGCAAACAGCCGGACCGTGGGGACCCCTCGGCCCCCCCCCGGCGCTTCCGCTCAGCCCAGAGGAATATCCCGCGACGAGCTTGCTTTCCGAGCCGTCCCGGGCGGACGGGTGGGTTAGAGGCCTCCTGCCCCGGCGGGCTGGCTCACCTCGCGCTCCGCGTCCTGCTCGGAAACTCCAGCCAGAGCGCAGCTCCGTCTCCTGAGCCARAAAAGTTCTTCAGAACGAGACTGTCAGGGCTGAGTAAAGAGTGTGCTTTTTCACAGCTATGTTCTTTTCTGTTACGCATTACGGAGCTGTCGGGACATATTTTGCACCCACATACGCTTCCTAGCTCCCGAAAGATCTATTACCCGTAGCAATAAAGTCAGTATTAATAGCAAACAGTTGCATCCRTATTTTTTGAGGCAAGAGTTTCCTCCACGGTATTTTTAGGGATTCCTGAGCACTAGTTGACATTTATGTAGCAGTGGTTGAATGCATCTAATTCCATTGTAAATGGTGGCTATTGCAGAGCGAATAGCACCACCAAATTTCGACCAAAGATGAGCAAGGCGAATTCCCACTCTATGCAAGGTGTTATAGGATGTACAGTAACATTTAAGTTTGAAGTCTTCAAACAATAAATTGCATAGCATTCAGAGCTCATCAAAAAAGTACTTTTCAGTACTCAGGAGTTTCACAGTGGATACACAGTTCCAAGCAACCTTTAAATTTCTTCTTCCCATACCCATGTGGGTGTGGAAAGTCAGAATGGGAATTTCTTTTGCAATCATGTCAAGTTGATATATTTATAAGCATGCACAGTTTAGCTGTTTCAATTTTCATTTCAGTAAAAAAAAAAAAATCTATAACAACTTTGTTTTCACTGCCTCCAAACTAAATCTGCCTTTGGAAATCATCTTTCTGCCGTTTGTCTTTGAACGATCCTCAGTGCTATTACAACGCTGATCAACAACCCTGATCACTTTGTGATCCCAAATTCCTTTTTTTTTTTCTAATCACCGATACCCACCATTCGGCATCACTGCTTTTAGGGAAGTAGTTGATGCTTTTCTAGCAGATTTCAGAATCCATGTTTCCTACTTAGCATCCTTCATTTTTTTCTTATCACCCTAAAAAAAAAAAAAAAAAAGGAAAAAAAAAAAAAAAAGAAAAAGAGAGAGAAAGAGAGAAAAGGAGCGTGATTTCTACTGACTGCTATGAAGTTTCCCTGGTGCTTGTCTCTCACAAGCTCCCAAGTCGCTGGTGTAACGCAAGGCCTCGGGCGACCTGCCGTCGATCACGGCGCTGTGGTTGGTGCTCCTGGTGCTGCTGGCGCTGTTCGCTTCCCTCCTTGGCCACGAAAGGAAGCCTGGGATCGGCGGCTGTGCCGCTGAGCCGAGGGCACGCCGAGGGCTCGGGGCTCCGGAGACCGCGCCGCCGGGGATGCTTGACTAGTGCTGCTCCCTGTCAGCTGTAATTTGGCCTAAGGCAAGCCCCAAAATCCCTCCTAATGGGGCTGCCTCTCTGGGCGGGAAGGTTTTAGCCCTGSATGAATTGAAAGTTTGATTCAGCTCCATCTGAGGTCAAGCCACAAAGGGAGTGAAAGAGAGGAACTGTTTTAGYGACTAGACGCAGGTGATACCTGCCTGATGAATAAACGCAGAACGGGAGTTGCATGTTTAAGAACATGCACTGGGCCTTGCTGCCGCTGGAAACCAGCAGACTGGCGCAGCTAGGACGTGCAAAGCGCTGCTCGTGGCCTGGAGCACCGCCTGGACCCACGGCGGTGGGCAGTGCTCTCTGGAGTAAACGTTGCGCTGCTCGTTTTTGAGTCGGATAACGCTGAAGCACATGGCTTTCGTGCTAACGGGTCGTGGGCCCAGGTAAGCACATGCCAGAYCAGGAATTACCCGGTGTCTGCTCAGAACTAGGAAATCACCCAAGAAATTGAAAACACCAGCTCCTTCCCCACCTCTCTGCAAAGGGGAGCTCTCAGGCAGGCTGCTAGGAGAGTGGCAGGTGCTGGAGGGCTCATGCTGGCGATACTTAAATGTCAGATTTTTAAAAAATTATAAATGACATTTTGTAACTCAAAAAGTGTTGCCAGCAGCACCGGTACCGAGAGCTGCATCAGCAGATTAAGGTGAACTGACCACACAATTGAAGGTTAAAAAAACACTGAAGTGCAAGAGATCATCACTGAGTAGCGTTTGTTGTATACCAAGAGCATAAAATTCCAAATAAMCATTTCTGTTCCTGTAACTCTAAAACAGCCAGTTTCACAAAAATGAAAACTATTATGAAATGAATCGTCTGTGAGAAGGAACTGAAATGGGGTGAAATGTAATCGTGAACTGAGGAGTGTTTAGAGACATTTAATTCAACATCTAAAAAGCCCAGAATTCACAGTAAGGACAGAGAAGTGTGTGRCTTCAACAAAAATGAGCTGAGATCATAGCGGAAGTAAGACAGAAAAACAGCAGCGAATCTACAGCAGATGGAAAGCAGGAGACTGTGAAGATTGTTAGTATATATTAGCAGCTGTAAGCTATCTGTGAGGATAAGGCTAAATGATGCCAACAGTGTTATGGGCAGCTGAGTTATAGGCATTGATAAAAATTGCAGATACCCTAGAAATGATCCTTGATGACGTGAACATGGGTGAGCTGTAAGTGATAACGTAGTGAAGAAGAAGCTGAACACGTTGCTGGCAGGATGGCTTCGTTCCTGCCTCTCCTTCCTGGATGGTCTCTCRATTTGACCTAACAGCTCTTCAAGGTAACACTCCTAAGCAGCGATCAGAGCTGCAGACTCCTTTTTCCCTGGGTAGCATGCTGACTGCTTGAGCCATAGAGTTGTTGTGGCTCCTCAAAAGTCTCTCTGCCCTATGAGACCTGACTTTCTCTTCAAGTCCTATGAAAGTCAATATTTTCTTTAGTGCCCAGAAGCAAACACTAATATGGTGAATGAAAACTACCTTCTTCAAGATAGCCAGGTGTATGACTCGATGGGGAGGCCTGTGTTTGAGCAGCCCTCCTTCTCCCATGCTGCTGTCCTATGGTGGACGCTGCTGCCACCTCCTCCTCCTCCTGCTATGTTTTAACATTAAACAGTGAAAAATCCTGTCTTTGTGTCCTAGGCAAGATCCACACTGGAGCTTGGAACCACTTGGGCTGACTTAGCTGTGAGGATAGCAGCAGGAGTGCAGGGAGAGCTGGGTTTGGGGTGAAGGATGCTCCGTCACAMGCAGGACTGAGCTACCAGAGCAGAGCCACTACGGTCCTGGCAGGTCAGGCTGTAAGTGGGAGCTGCAGTCATGTAACATTAACAAGTGAAATAAATCTCACTTTGACTGTACACAGCTATATATGTATATATGTGCATGTGGGTGTAGCTATGGAAAAACATGGACATGCATTCATAGTTACTGAACATACATATATATATACACATATACACTCAAAACCAAAATCAAAACAGGCTCTTTTTGGATCAGTAAAGAGGACACACACAAAGGAAGAGTAAGCATTCAAATAAATGAAGTCCTTAGACAGTGTGCGATGTAAGCAAGAACAGGAGAAACCAAAATCCAGAAGYAAGACCAAAAAATATCCRTACATTCATTATAYATTCAAGGAAGTCTGTTCAGTCTTTTAAATACATACACCTGGCACTAATCCAGCAGTATGAACACAGATAAGAGAAAGAAGATGAGGGTTAGTTCAAGTAGAGAGGGTGGACGTGGAAAGCTGCCACGGGAGAGGCCCCACAGGTTTGTCGGCATTCCCGGTTTGGTACCATTTTCTACTTTAGATATAGAGAGAACCTTGTAATAGAGAGTCTAATCAGATGAAAACATAAACCCTCTGGACAAAAAACAAGGTAAAGATATAAATCTGGACCTACTGTCCCACTGAGACAGAGCTGTCATAGGCAAATCCTTTTCTTCCAGTTTGAACTGGCCTTAGTGGCACAGCCTTACTGAAGCATTACTATGGAGAAGAAAGTACTTCCAACCTGCAAAAACTGCAGCCTCAGTTCTGCAGAGAYGACTAACTCGATTTCCAGTTTAACTCTGAATTTGTACTGTGGCCATGTAGCTCCTGCTGAAGTTCATGAGGTCTGCATCCCAAAAATGCATCGGCCCTGCTGCCTATCCAGTCTGTGTCTGAAGAGAGATGTTTAAGCCATTAATCAATGATTATTTGCTGAGTGTTTAACAGCACACTCCACTTCCAACCATTCTTAAGAGGTCCTAAAATCAGGAGCTGAGCATCTCTAGTTGTCCTCCCTCGCTACGTAAGAGTACCTGTGGCAGCTCCTGGGACTGCTTTTTACTGCGATTTGTTCAGAAGACTTGCCCACACAAATAGTGCATAAGATAATAAAAAATTCAGTAAGCTTTCAGAAAGAGAACATTACTCATCTGCTCTGAAACATCTGGACATTTTGGGAGTTCTGCTAAATTTATGGAATGTACTCAACAAATCTGTGTTTTTCCACAAGGGTAAATAAGCCATTCTGGGGGCTTTGCCAGGCATCTCCTCTCCCACTTTTCTCTCCATAGAGTGAATAATTCATCTTCGCAGAGCACAAGCCAGGAGCATTAGCTCCTTCTTTCCTCCTGTGTGYTTTCTCATGCTCCCGCTCCTTGTGTCCAGGTAGAGGGGCTGGTGCTGATGCCAGGACTTGCAGGCAAGGGGGCTACCAGATGAGTGGCCCCAGCCCAGGTCTCYTCTCAGCCCTTAAAATAGCAGAGCTGAGGTGTTGCTGTAGGAGATGCAGAGTTAGCAGAGGAGCTATAGCACCATCCTCTAAAATGTAGGACACCAGCCTGGGATGAAGTTTGCTCATATTTAACACTACTAATGTCAAGAGAGAAACAGAAATCACAGTCCATCTGAGAGGAGGATAAAAGTTGCCAAGTCTCTTGCAACTAGAGCACTTGAGAAGCGTGTGCCAGCAKCCCAAACAGCTCCATCAACACTTGCCCACATTAAAAAGAAAAAAAAAAGTTATATAACTTTCAATGAACGAGTTTGGAGAGGTCATCCCTTCATTCCTTCTTTCCTCTCTTCCCTTCYTCCTAACTCCTTTCCTTTTCTCTAGTAGATTGATACCTAGTTCATCTTTGAACTAAAGACAGTCTTGTAAAGCCACGTGGTGGAAATACATGAAGTTCTCCCCACTTCATACCAAGTGTAACAGTGACATGTAAAGGGATGTGAATGTCYCTTTTTGCCCTCATTCTGCAAAGCCAGTCATTCATGAACATGTCAAAGCCAGTCGTTCATGAAATACCTGTGAATGTGAGCRCAGTTACAAAGCCAGCAAATACTGCACGGGGTGAAGGTGACTATCATTTAAAATCAATAATGACTAATTCATTTTCATTTGTTTTCTTTTACAAAAGACCCATTTCCATTTCACAGGACCATGGGATAGATTGTAAAGCCAGGTGTACCACATCTCCAACTACTGCAGCTCAGCACACGCAGATCTTGTTGTTCAGCAAGGCCATAGAGTCGTCTTAAACTTGGATGTTTTGAGGAATGCATGTTTTGAAAAACCTGGCACAAATAAATGCATCTTTCAATGGATAATTTTTTTCTCAATAAGCTATCTATTTCCTCAGGAAAAAAAAATTGCTTACAGAAGAAAAAAACAAAATCTTTTATGCCGATTTACAGATAATATCTAAACACAAACAACAAGACTCTAAAGTCACTGTAATGAACGGTGTCTGCCCATTCACCCCATAGTCTTTCTAGAATCTGACCCTAAAAGACCAGGAATGTATTTCTTCTTTTTGCTATGAGTAAAGCTCGTAACAAAACTATTTCTCAGACTAGCCTCACTTTTTACTATTTTTTTTTTTTTTGTCTTCAATTATATTCTTCGTCATCTTCTCACATAGGAAAACAAATAGCAAATCCATTGAGGTTTTAAGAAGTGCTCAGAATTGGCTTCACTTTATTAACTTTGGTAGGATGCAAGGTGTTTTAAAGGACACTGCTTCTGAAATGATGGCTCTGCTTTATAGATTGCAAAAGTGACCCAAGCCTTGCTCTCCTCCCGTAGAAAAGCAATCCTTGAAAAGGGTAAAGCAGTTAGGGTTTGGGGAAGAAGGAATTTTATTACCCTTTATGTTATAATGATAAGACATAGGATGCAGACAGGCTAATATATCTGTCTCCTTCCTCTCCTTTTTTTTGATGATCTTTGTTCTAGACTTGTTAGCTGTATACATATTTTTAAGTTTGCACCAGGAGTACACCCAGACCTCCAGATCTTTATCTGTTCTTCAACTTGCAAGCTGCTCTGCACACACTTTCTGCTGTGTGCTCCTTGAACAATACTGAGTTTGGAGTAGGGAACTAGACTTGCAAGCAGTGAACAAAATATGAACAGTTGTATCCTTATTATACTGCTCTTCTGTGCCGCAAATACTATCTAAAGCCTAATAGCTGTTAACTATAGCTATATGAATGCATGTGTTTAATTGGTAATTATGCCGATTAAATGCATAGCACATGCTTATTTTTCTTGTCTTTAATATTTATTTTGAGTAGAGACAATAGGTAATTAGTCTCTCATAACATTTCTGTCTGAGCAGATTCAATTACAATGGACCAAAAAATACTGACTTCAGCTTTGTGTCAAAGTGTTTTTAAAGTGAGAATATAATCACTCTTTCAAAAACCAGTCAATCTTCATTAAGGACTAACAAATATTCCTAAGCTCTGCTTCCTATGCAACTCTGATTTTTCTGCCCATGATGCCCTTACAGCAGTATAAAATTTTAGCATCATATTATTGTTGTTATTAGCTATTGTTATTAGTTATACCCTGCTCTTTGTAATTATGGAGGGAGAGGATTGGTGTTCTGTTTTATTAGCTCCCTTGAAAGTCTTGGTATGAGTCTTCGGAGATGGGATGAGTATCTTGTAACCTGCCGAAGGGTGTAGCTCCTGCTGTTTCCATGAGGGAGATATGYAACGCATCTGCTTGCAGTTACCTTAGAAAATGGAGCATTTGCATGAATGCGATAATTTTCTCTTTTCAGAAGAAAAGAGAGGAAAAAAATAGACTGAGAAGAGARTGACTGGCATTTACCTGAGCTCAGTTCCTCGTCTGTGCATATTAACCTGTTYCTAAGAGCTAGAACTGTTAAGTAAGTAAAACAGTCTGGTTACTGCTATCACCATGAAGTCTGGTTTTCTTTGAGTAAAAATATATACTTTTCACAAAGAAGTAACGTGGCTTATAAAGCTTTCATAAGSAATGGACATATCTGCCCCCTTTCCTGTCCTGGACTAGCTCATCTTGAATAACGCAAAGTTTTCGTACTGCCCTCACCGTGGCCATGTCCACACCGCCTCCACCTTAGAGCCACAGAACTGCAGTTTTGCCCTGAAAGAGGCTCTGGGAAAATATTTGTTAATTGCAGTTAAACCCAGTAACTCAATGCAAAAGTATAAATCGATAATTGGCCCTCTCAAATCGCTTTTATCTGGTGTTTCAACGGCAGCACTGCGGTGCTCCACACTTCAGTAGTTCTCAGTCTCTGATTCTAGCAGTGCAATTCCCAGGTCGATATTTGGTGAGGTCTGAATCCAACGATTCTCTCTAAACAAACAGCAATTTCATTGCTAGCACTCCGCAGGCTGACGTGGCCTGCCGATAACATCGCTAATCAAAAAGAAAGGCCTGCAGCAGCAGCGCGTCCCGGCAATGTTTCACCGTCCTGCTGCCGAGCCCGCTTTGGAGGAACACACACGCGCTTACCAAACACTTTACGTGCTGGCCAGCGAGGCAAACAGATTAACCTTTGTACTTTACAACTTCTAGTAAATAAATGTCGCCATACAACACAATAAAGTGAGGGACTGGCATCTTTTTGTTCAATTATTATTATTTTTATTTTTTTTAAGAAAGGCCGTGACTCCCGATTTGCTCTCTCCAGGGATTTCAACTTTGTTTTTGAACCTTACACAGCAATACGATTAGGGCTTGAGGCAAGCGTAGGTGCAAAGTGATTTTGTTCGACTGCAGTAGCAGACATTTTCGTTTATGTGAGAGCCGTTCAGTTTCCTTCCTCAGAACTGCTCTGGAGCTCACCGAATTTAAAGGAAATAGTCCTACTCATGATGGCGAGTTTGCATCAAACCTTAAATATCAGCGGATGACTAACAGGCTGCAGAGGCGTCACTAACACGTATTCACCTTTCTAATGAGAAGATCAAGGTTTTCCCGTGCTTTGCACGTGGCCRAGTTTGAGCGCTCGCCGAGGACACAAACAGCACCGGGAGGTCTGAAGTTTTCCCCCTCCTACCTGAGCTGCAGCCCCAGGGCAGGCAGCGTGTCGCACCGCTGTTCAGGAGCAGGGTGCCTCTGGCTTTTCTCAGTTTCTTATTCTTCCTTAGTTTTAGTTTTCTTTAAAAAAAGAAGAAAAAACCCACGCGCTCGCTGCTATCCTGTAGCTGCGCGAGCGTGGGCTGCGCCAGGCAGCAGCGTCTCGGCCCCCGGCGCTCCGCCGGCCGCTTCGGTTCGCTCCCACCCGGCCACGGTCAGCTCCAGAGCTGAAAGGCCGCGGTGCAGAAAACGCCTCTTCTGCCCTGGTTTTAACATGCTGTTTCTGTAGTTCATCGTGTAAGAAAGTCAGTGAATAGAAACTTTTTGTTTGTCTTTTCTACGACACTCATAATTTTGCAGCTTCTGTTATTTCCCATCTTTCTTCAGTAAGTGGTGTCACTCTCTCTAGATTTGGAAATATTGCCTCTGAAACTCAGGCGCCAGCTATGTCTCTTGGAAGGAGAAATACAGAGAGGATCGCTGCGGTCTGTGCGCGGGTGCATTCCTGCCCTGTAGAGAGGCAGTCTATTTTTTTCAGTGTTTTTTTTTCTGTTTACCACCTAACATTTCACATGACTTTTTCTGAGTGCTAGAGAAAAGCTTTTGAATGATCAAAAAAAACCATGCTGGGGAAGAACACTAATACTATGCTGCCCTTGATGCTATGATGACTGGCAGTATATAAATACCTCAGATCGAATGACAGAAAACATTTCTTCTATATTTACCAGGGGCCCTAGGCCAACTTACACAGTGGTAGGAACCCATCTGCTCTGTCGCAATCGTTTTACCAACATGCTACTATTTAACAGCTGAGGGTTTTGTAATTTGGATTTTTTTAGCTTGATGTTTGCTGTGAGCAGGAGTTCCTTTAATAGCAGCATGAAAAAAAATGAAATAAATCAGAATGGTAAAATGTAAATTAAAAGGTCTAGTGATTCATCTGATGAATCACATAAAGAAACAAATGGATTGAGGTATTACATGACCTCCTGGGGTTCTTCTGGAGCCTAATGTTAGCCGGGCTCCTTATCGACCCCATCCACGTGCCCCTTGGCAGGGGGCTGCTGTCAGGATCTGTCAGGAGTGTGTCCAAGCCAGCCGCTACCAACAGCTTTCATTGCTGTATTTTATTTTATTTTATTTTATTTTATTTTATTTTATTTTATTTTATTTTATGCTTACCTGAATAAAGTTATTAAACACATACTGCTGAGAAGCTAAGTTTTCCAGCTGTTTGGCTTTGTTTCCCACTACGCTGTTTCATTTTCCTCTTACATATTTGCTCACATAAACATTTCTCACCTGCTTCCAGAAGTGTGACTTTTTAACCTGGTGTCCAGAATTGGCTGCTGTTGTACTGGAGCCAACAGCTAATCCCATTTTCTCCTGACACAACATGTCAAGACCTGAATTCAGATAAATCTACCTTGCATGCAAGTTTGAAAGCAGGTCAAACAACATGGTTTGTTTCCTTCAAAAACTTTACCTGAGAGCACAGCCTATGTGCATATGTACGTGGATTAGCTAATGCAAACCTATTTGTCATTTTCAACCCAAGTTTTCATTTTCATTATTACGGGCGTATCTAACTATCAAACCCTCAGTGCRGAAAAACCCTTAATATTTGCTTAACTTTAAGCACATGTCTGAACCCATCAGTATCCAGCAAAGAATTTAAGTTTTAGTCCCATTAAGAGATCAGGATATTAATCTCCATTAATATATAAAAAAAGAAAAGATTAATTGAAATCGAAGGCACAAGTGTTTTAGATTTTGCTTAACTGTCCCCACGTCAGGAGTCTGGAAGCATTTCTTCTGCCAGCCGAGTGCCCGGGTGGAAAGATAACACAGGCGAAAGCTCTTTCATCCTTTCCATAAAGGGATTAGTATCTCTCCCCTCCAAATTTTATACATTAGATCCGAGAAAAGGAGGCATAAACATGTTGTGAAAAAACAGCAGCTTTAAAAGTCTGTTTCCCACAAGATAGTCTAGGAAATATCCTGGTCTGAATTCATAATGTCTGAGCAGTCTCAGCTGAATTAAAGACTGAAAAGAAGGCAAAACTAGCAAAATATAATTTAAAAATTCCAGTTAGCCAAAAGAGGCAATTCAAGATTTAAGTGGCACTTTATGTTCTTAATATTTTCCATAGCAACTTTCAAAACCACAAAGGTAAAATAATCACTGTTTCAGAACAACAGATTTCCCTTAGGTAAGTCCTTTTATTCTTTGCAAACTTCAAGTCTATTTGGCGATTTTTGTTCAAATTTACAACTGTTGCTTTTCCTCCTGTTTGACAAGGCTGCAGAACAAAGTGCTTCTGTATGACTCTATACCTAATAGCAGATTTATGAGTTCTTATTCCCAACAGCAATTTATTTTAAAAAAATGAGAAATACAATGAGCACACAACAGCCATAAATTAAAGTTCACTTTAAAACTCAAAGAAAATAATCAGTGAGATAATATCAATTCCAGTTCAATCAATCATTCTATATTTATACGCTTTCAGAAGATTAATTTGTTTGAATCAGCTGGATTTTGAATTTGACAGAATAACCTGGCTAATGCTTTAATTGCTTGAAAATGAATATTGCTATAAAAATGACTACTGAAATTATGTAATAATCTTTGCAGTTCCACTATCCAATATTTACCTAGTCTTTGAGGGGAGATAGGGGAAGAGAGAGAAAGAGATTTTAATTTAACTGGTTTTCTAAGCTCCCCCTGCTAAATTCCTGTTTCCTACTGAAAATTACGGATCAGCGTATAAGCTGTGACATGCTTTTAAAGAAACTGTGAATCAGGACAGCAGCCCTATTCTAGGGCATAGGTGTCTGGTTTCAGTTAACTGGCACAAGCTTTTACCCAGTGTGTCACCTCCAGGTGCCAAGTGTCCCCACAGTTCACTAAGTTTCATAAATACAAGACTGGTTATCACCAACAAGAAGTTTTAAGTACCTCTGTGACAGCTGGCAGCAGGGCACCGTCGGATGGATTTGTAAAACGCACGTCAGTCTCGAGTGTGAGGGCATTGCTGAAGCCCAAAGGACAGAACTTGGTCATTTTCTCCTTGATAAAACTTCTTATTGCTAAATGTAAAAAAAAGAACATATTAAAGACAAGGTAGAAGACACCCGGGGCTCCTGAGAGGGCTCGGGAGCTGTGAGGGGGCAGGTAACTTCGGAGATGACCTGACCTTGGGTACGTTTTCCTGTTCTTTTCAGGGTAGTCTGCACTATTTCCTTCACGGTCCGTGATGAACACTACCTAAACCCATAGGCGCGTTGTGATTAACGGCTCTTYAGTAACAGAGGAAAGGGTAGACAATGCTTTTAATCACTGCCAGACCTCATGATTTCCCACTTTTCCTCCTGTCTCCTACGAAGCTCCCCCACAGCAAAGCCCCGTCGGGCGGACCTGCAGGGCGCTTCGGGCGGCACTCGCCCCTGCCGCCGGGAGCCCGCCCTGCCCCACGCGGCGACGCGAGCCGCGCCGGGACACCCGCCGGCCGAGGGGCGAGCGCGGGGGGCCGGGCGCTCCGGGAAAAGTCTAACGCAGAGATAGAAATTCAGGAGGGGCCTAACGACACAGAGAGCGAGGCTCTTCTTCCACCGCTAACTGGAGCAAACTGGTTTCTGGATAATGCACCTTTTGATGTCTCCTTTGTCTTGGCTCGTCYCTCGCTCATGCGCAGGAGTAACCTTGGGGTGGAGATTAGGTTTCATGAAGTACCAAAACGCGTGAAAACGCAGCGAGCCGCAGGGCGGGATGTTGAGGGCCGCCCGAGCAGACCCCGCGCGGGGCGGTCCTGCCGCTCGCGGGGCGCCGAGCCGGGCAGCGGGCSGAAAAGCTCCGATCCTCCCGATGGCTAACGAATCGTGCCCGTTGCAACCGGTTATTCAGACTTTTCAAGGGAATGCAGTGCAGAAAGATTCCCACTTTTGAGCAGTTTTATTGTAAAATTACTGATTTCAATTTTAGTTTTTGCGTTTACCAGCATCTTTTGTGTGATTGTTTTCAGGAAGTGAACCAGAAAACCATAACTCTGTTTTATGCTGTGCACCTGGAATTTACTGCATTCGAAGTAAAGCCAATATTTTCCTTTTTGATTAAATGACAGTTGCAGAATGTTTGCATAATCTTGTGAAACCGCTAGTATTTTTTAAATATAGACAAAGACAGGATTTCTATTGCTGAGACAATATTTGCTAACATCCAAATTAGCAACTGAAGTTTTCCTTCCCCATTCTTCATTTCCAAAAGCCTATCTTATCTTTTAAGGGGGGAAAGCTGTTCTTAAACTTTCTAAAATTTTTATTAACTGTAATTGCATTTTAAATACACTTTATAATTGAGAAGAAAGTATTGACGTTAGTACTGAGACTGATATAACTTCAGCATCTATTACAGTATATGAACTGCCCTCTGAGAACATTCATACGATGACGATGATGGTTGTAATTACCCGAGGTCTGAGATGGACAGTGGCAACATGTTTTATTCAAAGGACATGAATCATTAGAGCCCTAGCCACGGCCTGTAGAGGATGGGAGTCTTTATTAGCATTAAAGGACTAATGTCTGCTCTCACAGGCTTTCACTGGTGCCACCCCAGAAGGTCAAAATCTGTGTACAGATAGCTGCGGAGAGACAGCCGCTTAGGGAAGAATACAATGAAAGCTACAATAAAGCCTAAAACAGCATATCAGTAAACCAGGCGYGCTTTAAATTTAGTCTTGTAGCCTTGGGGCACCTTATGGTGGTCCCTGAAGACTCTGTGTGCACAAACATCACAYGCCCATGTGTGTGGAATATTCTGAATATATTCACTTCCCGGGTACTTTCTGTGGTCGGTTTTTAACCTTCATGTGTTCCCAACTAGTTAACAAGGACACAGTTTAAGCAGCTCTGATGATTTCTGGCTGAACATCTAGGGTAGGTGGGATTATTTCTATTTCCCATCAGATGCTCTTTGTAGAAATGATTAGTATTTTTCCAATTCGAGAATTTTTTTCCATAATCATAGAATCAGTAAGGTTGGAAGGGGAGGAGGGGTTGGAGGAGATCATCTAGTCTAACCTTTTATCATATTAAAGGCTATTTTGTAAGATTAAAAGATTTTTTCTATATGGCTGAGCTAGATGAAGTGCGCTTGGATCCACTAGCCTGATACTGATGTTGCTGTAAATGTTGTCACTCCTTGCRCACCTGACCAATGACAGAAACGCTGTGAAAATACCTTAGGGTGCTTATCACCAGAGACATTCAAGCAGCGTAACCTTTTATCCCTATAAACTTAATTACATTAAGGAGAYATCAGACACCAGAAAGCTGTAACACTTCAAACGCTGACAATAGCTTGAGAAGAAGTTAGGGGAGCATAGTTAAGGCCATGCTTACTTGTGGAGATCTGRTAACTAGCAAAGGTTGAAATACGTGACGCCAAGCTGCGTCCATAAGAAGTCTGATGGTCAGAATATAAAGGCCACCAAAGAGCCCTTATTAAATATTTTTAGCAGGGATGTGTTTGTACATTCACATAGGTAAAGTGTGGCCCGAGCTGCTGTGTTGAGGGAACGGCCCTGGGGGTCCGATGGCCTGAGCGGGCGCTGGTCCTCCCAGGCCCGGGACGGTGCTGAGGACCCCGACCCCAGGCCACGCTTACCCCAACAGCTGCAAATCGCTTCAGCCTGCAGTCAACTTCTGCCTTTCCAAACCGGCTGGCTAACCTCCCCTGGCTATAGATCATTCCACTGTGCTGTCAGGACGTGGGGAAATTCAGTCGTTGCAGTGTGAAAGGAGCTGTCAGCCGCCCGCTCTCACTCTGCATGTGGCGACGTGGCAGTGGTCCCGGAGCTGGCAGTGCTGGCTGCCACGTCCTGCCGGGTCATGCCCCAAAGCCACCAGAGCTACTTCTGCTGCTGGAAAAGCTGGAAAGTGAGCTGAAATGGCCTTCTGAGTTGGTAATAAAATCCTGCCAGCGGMCAAAGGAATTGCTGGTGGCCCAAGTGTGCTTAGCGGCCAATATTATGGTCTCAAGATATCCTTAAAATTTGGAGTTCTGAGGAACAGCCTTGGGGCAAAGGGGCAGCCTGGATAATCTCTGTCCAGACCGTGTTCTCTGTAATTCCATGGGTTTAAGACCTTAATCAGTGACCTAATTCCCAAACTGTCTTGTTTTGGCTCTATTTTTTCACCAATGGAAACAAACTATGCTCTTCCAAGCACACAGACCACAGGCTGGAGGGCTACAGGGACCTGTGCAGCTTCTCTGCCCACAGGCAGCTGGAAGCACCCTTCCTGCCACTCTCAGGTCTGATGTCCAGGCCAAATTCTGTTTTTTCCTACTACTAAACTGAAGGATAAAAGCATTCCCCATCTCCTGGCAGGCAGCTCTGCCATCACCTCCACATGCTTGGCTACTTCTGCATGGGCTTTACCTTGCTGAGGTGAAAGAGGCTCAGGGCATCTTTGAAGACAGGATCAAAGCAGATGGGAGGCATCCACTCCTTTGATTTCCTAATGTACATGTTACTGCCAGCTCCCTTCCAGTCTGACTATCACACTGTGGTGCGAACATGTTGCGATAACATTCACCGATTCAAAGACTTGCTCTTTGGCAGCCCGTTTTCTTTTTCTCTTAGTGAGTTATTCCTCCCAGTGACGGAGGAGAGAGAGGGAGAGATGCTTACCTGAGTCCCCCTCAGACATCACCACAGAACCATCCGTGTTTTGGTGGGTATCTGAAATTTAGGACCGTCACTGTGACATATTGTTGTGTGGGGACCTTCGCTTGTGAGAATCTGCTTAAAAGCTAGCAAGTAGACAAAAGCCATTTGATCTAAACTGAAAATTCAGAGTAGCTAAATACTTTTGTCAAAATAATTTCCTAATGGAAGTTGCTAATTTAATTCCTTTTTTGGTATAGAATTTGCAAGGAAAAACTGTCCTACGAATAGAAAATGAGAGTTTCTGCATGAAATAAACTCTCTTTACRTTTTTAATGCAGGAGTTGCCTTTTCAAAATTTTGTAATTTTCAAATGTAGTTCATCTATTATGTATGATAATTTCACATTATTTATTTACCCAGGGATGATAATGGCTTTTAATAAGGAAAAGAGTCTAAAAACCCACTGAAATGTGAAAATAAGAACATTATTTTGTRTTTTAAAGCATATTTTTAATCAAGTTTTGAAAATGTGAGGGTCCAAGTTTGAAATTTGTAAATTTGAATTTGAATTTGAAGTCACTAACTTAGTCCCAACATTTTCTCGCTCGAGCTTGCTTCCTTTCAGCAGTGAGAAGCGGCAGTTGATATGAGAGGAAAATAGAAAGTTCYCCAAACATTCATTCACCTTGAAAGAAAAGTTGAGGCTCTGTGACTGATTCCTGCACCAGTWGCACAAAAATAACAAAGATAAGTACAAGTCTTAGAGCAATCTATTTGAACACATCATGATGCTGTTAGCAGGGATTGATAAGCCAGCCAGCTAAACAAAAATTGCCACTGTGATAAAAATGCAAGTGTTATAATAATAACACCCATATTTTCTGCTGCATTTCTTGAAAATTTTTGTATAATTTTGTACAAATTATAAAAAACATAAAATTAAGAACCAGATGAAATTCTAATTAGCTGCAAATATGAAAAGAAACAAAAGTCCGTGATACCTAGCAGCATACTGAGTTGGTAAAGGGTCAACTCCTTGCTGGAAACCTGTCTCAGAAAGAGGAAGCAGGAACAGCAGATCCGCTTGGTCTGYGCAGATCAGGTCACCAAGAAGCCTACATTACCCAGAGCCTGTCTTAGCTCTGCTCTCACAGTCCTCTGTGAAATAATAACTGTGATAATATCTATAATAAACCTCCCAAACTATCTGTTTTGCACCATGGTAGCTCACTGCAAGGGAGACACATACTGATAATGTCTCCATTGAGTCAAACACCTTGTGATGGCCCAGAGAGCCACAGGTACATCATTTTGCTAAAAAAATATGCTTCTAAGCAATCCAGTTTCCTAACCAGAACTATATACCCTGGCAGGAGAATTGCACACCACCTTTGGCAGAGATTGTAAGGAAAATTGGTATTTCATCTACTTCAGTTGCAACCAACTCCTTCTTAGCTGTGGTGGTTGAAAGACTATCAAATATCAGCTCTCAATTTCATCTTGCTTAGTGTTGGCTTTTGCAAGTTTGTGTCAAAACCTTAGTGTCACTTGAACACAATTTTCTGAATTTAATTGGCACAAACACAATACAGAGGCACTCAAATATGCAGGAGGAGACAGGAGGAGTGAAGAATATTCCTGGATAGTCTAAAAATGCATTAGGGCTTTGTGCTGAGTAGGCAAGACTGCCATGCAGAAAGGAGGGGCCGTGCCGAAGGTCCCTTTCGGCGTTGCCCTCCCTGGCGTTCAGCTTTGTGTGGAAGCGGAGAGCAGAAACGCTGCAGCGTTACGGATGAGCAGTTCCCAAAGTGGCTGTGAGCAGAGGATGGCATTCTAGGCATGTGTAGTGATAAAAGTGATTTGATCATTTCTGTCTCACGAAAGAGAGGTTTTAAGGATTCGACTCCTTGATGAGCTTATGGTTAACCACATGTTGGGGAACACAAATCAGCCTGCTGCTTTCCAGGAGATCAGGTAAGTGTGTAAGCAAACCCCCTGCAGCACAGGTGCGCCTCAGCKTAGTGACTCTGGTCTTCCAGAAGAAACATTTTGGGGGCTGCAAAGCCATGATTGTGCTCAAAATAAATGGCATAAGATTTACTTGATCTCCTTGCTTTAATAGGCTACTTTAACCAGGGCAGCTCTCAATGCAGGGCTCCCAGCCCAGCCAAGCCAGGTTAGCAGAAACCTCTGAGCCAGAGTGCTCAGGCTAGCCCAGCTCAGGGAGACTGAGCTGGACTGGTGCCTGCAGAGCTGAGCTTTCCCAGGGAATTTTAAAAAACTATTGAGATAATTATGCTAAAGCCATCAGCAGGGAAGGGATGTAGATGTAATCTTCTGCTCCTTTTAAGGCACTTACACCCTATCTACTAGTTTAATCTTTTAATTACTCCATAGAAAAGCAAAAAATACAAACAGACACACGCAATATTAATTTTGCTTGATGGTATCTTCCACTTAAATTGTGCAAATAAGGGATTTTTGTTCAATGGACCATACATTTTTCTAAAACACTGTCAGATTTACCTAATGGTTTCATTCCTCCTGAATGGAACATTTTTCCTTCACTTTCTTAATATTTAGCTCTTTGAACCATTTTCTTAACATTTAAGTAAATTATAGGATATTTTATGTTCCATGATTTTTAAAAAAAGAAATTATTCACCTTGAAAATGGCTAAATGGAGTACCTAGACATTTCTGAAAATGTGAATTACTTTTTCTGCTGATCCTATTCACTGAATTCTTCTTTAACTGATCAGCTACTTCAGTTCCTCCCATTTATTTTCTTTTCTAGGAAAGAATTTGGAATTTCCCAAATTCACCAAAATATTTTCACTGCCCTGTTTCTATATGTATACTTTACATTTTTTTCTACAGATTATGTATTTTTCTCATTGTTTCATCTGAAAAGCCAAATGCTCACAAGAACATGTTGGGACAACCCTCTGTAGATCCACCTGAGACTGCTCCCACCTCCTGGCGTCTCCTTCAGGGTCAGCTGGAGGATAGGTGCCACCTAATTCCTGCCTTGTGCACCCTCTCTCCTTGCATCCTCACCAGCTTAGCAGAGCCTCTGCTCCTCCAGAGTGTTTCCTGAAAAAGTGTGTTTTGGAACTGAAGGCAGCACTGGAGCCACCGGCTGGGCCTGGTCCGCGCTGGGTAACTGGGCAGGATGCAGGATCATCCTGGATGTGACATGACAAATTGCCAGATGAGAAAAGTAAGGGTGTGGGAAGCTGGTAAAAGTGGGTTGAGCTGAGAGGGATGGCTGGATTTTGCAGGGAGTGACAGGGGAGCTGAGCAAGAAATGGCTAAACTGTGCAGATAGCTAGGGGAGCATCAGGGACCTTCTGGGGAGCATGACGAGGCCAGCAGCACTGAGGCAGCCGTGCCAGTAATACCTCGTAATGCTGAGATTACCTAGGTGACAGCATCAGAAATGCCAGGTTTGGGTTCAGATGTATCAAAACTGAGATTAATGGGGAAAAGTTGATTAAGGTCAGGCTGTTCATTTGGAAGGAGACCGGAGTGGAAAAAAGGGAAACGCAAGGGCAGTGTAAAGGAGGTCAAGGAGCGGAAGAGGGATAATAAGGTGTGCAAATCATACTTTTTATGTTGTTCAAGGGAGGGAGGGATCCCTGCCAGGCAGCTCTGCTTGTGGTCACCACAGCTAAAATCAGGACAATGACTAAAGCCTGTTGTGCCGCCCYCGAAGCGTGCATCGACCCTGAAGTCCAGGGACTAACTTCTCTCCACCACTTCTGCATGGTAGGTATTTACTTTATTCACATTTGCTTCATGAAGAAGTCTTTAATGTAAATCTTGACTCATTTTTTAAAGAATAGCCAGCTTAGCGAAAAATAGAAGAAAGAAATGAAAATTCAGAATCTGTCTCATTCTTACTGGGTTGCAAATGCTAGGCATTGTGGAAACACTGCCCAAGCACAGCAGAGATTTATTTTCAAGAATATGAGCATTTAATGTCACTTACTTAAAACTGCATTCAAGAAACAGTGATGCTTCTACATTACTCTCTGTCTCCTCTTAATGCCACTCGTCTTTAATCCATCTTGCTTTTCAATAGAAGTAGCTTACTACTACATTTGAGTAACTGATTGGGTTAGAGTCTGCATTTCAAGCAGCATTGCTGCCACAAGCAACGAATGCCATTTTTAGATCTTTCATTCCAAAGAAAGGTCACTTGCTTTTTTAAACAATAGAAGGAGAAAATAATCAGTCCAATGTCAGTGTACCAAGGTAATTTCTAAGGTTTTAATATAGTTACACAGAATCAACAGAATCTGGCAATAACATCTCAAGCTTCCTCAAGGCGMTATTGTACATTTCTGACAATGGCACAATACTGTTGTGAAAAGGCAGCAGATAAGAAATACAACGGGTTGAAATCTGAATTTCAAGTTTCTTAACAATGTTTTCCAGAAGACAAAGAAAAAATCTCCAGAAAATAATAAGAGACAACACTTGAATGTTAACTCAAGGCCACCAAATATACTGAGATTTGACTTTAAAGGGATTCATCTAGTTTATGGGGTAATGTCCTTAGGGAACTGCTATATTTAATTAGGAAAGACAAGCTCCTGCAGATGGTGGCTCCCCAAGATCTGAATCAATATTTTGAGATCCTCAACACTTTCAACGACTGTCTAGGAAGCCTGTGGAGACTAACTCCTTGACCTGGCCGTGGTTGTGCCATGTGTTTTCAGGTAGCTGCAGCTGAGTTTCCTTTTGCCGATAACTTGACAGGCGGGAAGATGTCCATTACCTCTGCAACTACCTGCTGTCTACCTTTCACTGATGGCTTCCATGTCCAACCTACAACTTCCTTGCAGACTTTTCCTTTGAGATTTTTAGTTTTTTTTTTTCCTTTTAACTTTCTCTGCCAGTATTCCCTAAGGTTTTGTCCTGCCTTTAATTCAGAGAAACTGAGGTGCTGCAGTGGGAAATATTCTCTACTTTTACTTTTGGACTTCTGGTGAAATACAGGTATGAATCACTGCCAGCTGTTTTTGTAAGGGTTTTTGAGTGAAGGGTGAGGAGAGGATTCGGTGTAAATACTCTGTCAGTCTGATCTGGGCTGAGAGCATAGCATACAGTTCATGTGAGTCACAGAGCAGAGCTGTTCCTTCACTATATAAATTATTCTCCRTGAGAAATAACAGAAATAATAAAATCATGTGTTTGTGGATGTGGTATACTTAAGCTAAAAACASCAAGAGAGGGCCCCCATAAACCTGAAGGCAAATGAAGTGAAGATCCATTTTGGGTGACTTAGAGAGAATCTGTGAGGCTTAGGGCCAAACAAGGGAAGAAGCAAGCTGATTGCAGCTTTGCAGGACGAGATCACATCAGCACATTATGTTGTTATCGTCTGGAACTCGAAATGGAGCAGATGTCCCTGGAGTCCCTCTGGTTTCCTTGCCGTGAAGGCAACTTCTCCTTCCTGTTGCCAGCCCAGGTGAGGTGAGTCAGTGCCGGAATGGTCCTTTCCAGCGTGTTGGATGTTGCTTGAAAATACAGCCTGGAGAAATKATATGAATCAACCTTATTTTCTCAGAGTGCTATTAAGTGCAGCAGTTGAGGACRTTGGTACAGGTGACACACCAGTGCCACAAGGACAGTAAACCACCTTCACTGGGAAAACAGCTTACCTCCTTGCTTCAGGGCTTTAACTGTTGTTAGGTAGATGCTTTTTCCTCTTTGTTTCTCATGCAGAGCTCAGCTAGCATAGATACAATTTCTTCATGTGAATTATTCAAAAACATTGCTCCCAAGACATAGGAGACATAGCATGCTTGTTGAGGGAAATTGTGGCCATTTGGGAGGATACTGAAATTCTGGTTGAGAGCCATCTCCTCTTGAGTATTATTCCCTCTTTCTTTTATAGCATGTTCTGACTAATGTGTTTACCCTTTCCCTTACATTTTTCAARAAGTCCTGGATTTTTTGCATTTCTCTAGTTCTAAGTATACAAACACTCATCCTACTAGACCATATTCATTGAGATACARTTCCAACAAGTTACAGCTGACTGTGGCCTGCAGAGGTCACACCACCCCCTCTGCCCCATAAAACCTCACCTGCTAATGCTACCAATCAGGACAGTAACTGTCACAAATTAGAGCACAATTTCACTACTCAAAGCGAATGTATTCAAAGCATTGCATATTGAAAGACCTGATTACCATTTATCGTATGATGCCTTTCTACTACTTCAGCAGTATCAAAAAGCTTTATTGCAAGTGAAATTAAACAAATATAGCAAGAAAATAAATATAGCAAAAATATGAGAAAAGAACACGGTCATGTCCTGATTGATAGCAGGCTCCTACAGATTATTGCCACAAGTTGAGAGTACAGGTCAACATTTTTATAAACTGTGRTTACAAAACGTAGCTTAGAAAGGCTGGAAGAAAACATCAACCTAGCAGCCCTGTTTAAGGAAGGCATTGGTAGAAAAAGAACAGAAAAGGAGAGGTGCTGAGCTGACTCAGCATGTGGGCTGTAGCTGGAACAAAAGGATTCTTCWGTTCATGCCAAAAATACTCATCAGCGCTGCTGCTTTTTTAAGCTTGAACTTATTATAGGTGACTTTTCTCATGGCTGATCAGCCTTGCAGAAAGCCACATGGGTATGAGCCTGGGGGGAGGTAAGACCCTTCACTTTCTGTTCACTTTGGGAGTTTTCCTGAAGAGGCATTTCTGCAGTGTCTGAGAGTTGGGCATGGTGGGACCCCTGCAWGGTGCTGCCCACGACCATCCCGGGCTGCTTCCCGTGCGGTGAGGCATGTCTGCGGCTGAACGTGCCTCAGCCCTTCCTCTTCCTCCTCTTCTGCCCTTCACAGCGCTGGAGGACAGAGGCTCACCCAGGACACCCACACGATCTGCATCCCTTGGCAGTCCCAGCTGCTGGGGTAGATCTCATCTGAGGGAAGGATATGACCCAGCCTGGTAGTGTGGCTCATTACATATTAAATTTCACTAAAATGTCAAAAAAACCCACAGATGATCAAACGGATATTTTTCTTGAGTAGATCTCATTATCCCAAGAAATCACTGAGCCCAGAAATCTGACAAGCTTTAGAAAGGACTGGGCTTTTATCTCACTTTTTTAAAAAAAAAGAAAAACTAAAATATCACAGTGAAGAAATGCAACAAATTTTTTCAAGTTTCAGGTTTAAGCAAACCTTTAAGAATTAAGGACTAGAAAGAAGTTCACTGTGCAGGCAAACACGACTCCTGCTTACCACAGCAGTGTCATTCCATATGTAAGTTTACTTATATTATGGATAAGAAAATTGGCATGTCTAAGTTCCCACAGAAGGAGGAATACAACCATATTTCCTATGGCCTGAGCTAACTATTCAGCAGTGGAAGCAAAACCTGCTAATCCTCTTCTCCTGCTGGTTTCTGGCAATGACCTGGACAATATTTTTGTGGTTATTAGTATAATGCACAGATAAATTCTTTTGTACCTTTAGCAGGCAGAAAATCATTGACATGAATCAAATTTACAGGCAGAACTAACCACAGTTTATTGGCTTTTTTTTMCTGATTGCAAATGACGGTAGGTTTCCTTGAGAAAAGGGCTCCGCAGGATGGATCCTTCYGTTAGATAATATATAGGTGACTTCATGCCACATTTGTTTGTGTTTTTCTTAGCTGGAGCAAGCAGAYCTTATTTATAAAGCTCGAGCTAAGCTCACATTTCCCGGCACTTCAAAGAACATCACCAATAACAATCTCTTAGAAYCTGAACATGTTTGATATCTTGCTAATCCAAAAGTAAATAGATCTAAGGAATGAAATCCAACTAGCAAGCTGAGCCATGCAAAAAATACAGAATATACACTTGCAAAAATCAAGGTGACTTTTTATTCTTCAGCTAGAAAACGAGTTTTTGCACCTCAAGAAAAAATACCCCAAATTTGACCTCCTAATGAATTTTCTTTTACAAAATGAAGCCAGCTTTTTAGTTAAATAACACTGCTCCCAGGGAAYAGGAACAATCTTCGGTATTAAAATGGCCTTTATTTAAAATGYTTCCACATGTAGGGGCAATTAATTACCTCAGAAGTACAAAACATATTAAAAATATATATGTCCCATATAGAAATGTTGTGACAAAATAATGTCCTTTACTCCGTAGCTTTGCTGATTATTGGTCAGTAGTGAATTAGATAGGGTTGTAATTCTTCCCCAGTGTGAAATAGATTTAACTAGGGGATGATACTATTAATGTAGTCACAGCTTACGGAAACCAGCCCTAAAGCGAGATGCCAAAATGAAGCCAGAAGACTGCTTAATRACAAGACAAGTCCACACCAAGGACAACAAACCTGACATTTCATAAGCTTCCAAATAAGAACGCTGTAAATCTTGTAGTCTCTATTTGTATATCTAACACTTGCGAAGAGCTCCAAAGGCGTTCGGATCTTCTCTGAAGGAAGATATTCAATTTGACATGGCACAAAGTTACAAATATAGACCGGGAAAGGATAAAACAGCACATTATTTCATCATGTATCCACTGCTCAGATAGTTATGTATTTCCCTGTCTTAATTAAGATAAATTGTAAAAGGCTTGAAGGTGTTTGAGGTCACTTTAGAGGTTTCTAAAGTGTGCTGGTAGTCATCTGTTTTCTTCCTCCTGCCCAGCTCTGCTCAGCTGGACTCAAATCTGAATTGTGATTTTTTTATCACCAAAAGATATAAAAAATAGTATCAGTAGAATTCTCCATTCCTCACTTATTCCTTAAAAAATATGAATAATAATGCAGTTAAATAATTGCAATGGTGTGTAAGCATTTTATTGGTATTCACTCAGGATGTGTAAGCTGTCTGCAACTGCCTGCAAAAACCTCTTTACCTCATCTAGGAGTCACTGGATCCAAGATATTTCACTGCAAGGAAGGTATTTGATGCTCAGCCTTATTTTTGTTATTAAATAGCCTATGACTAGATTACAAAAATCATAAATAGTTTGTAAGCCTGGTCATGGAGCCTTTTAAATCAATGGCAACATTTCTGCTGACTTGAACCGAAAACCTTCCAGGSTCTGCAGACCCCATTCAGTGGTCTGCAGAGCACAGGCTTAAAGAAAACATGTGAAAGGATTGCAAAGTATTTAATTTTTAACCTGGATGGAATTCACCTTAATGTCRAGAGTCAGCAAAACATATACGTGCAACTTGGCTGTTAGAAATCGTAGTTAACTTCTGTGTATGTGAAGGTCTCCATGCGGACACGAACTTCCCGTTGTGCAAAGGTTATGGGTGTTTTCATTCCCTCTCTTATTTATTTTGGATTCAAAGCATATATCCAGGACCATTTTTCTTCTGTTCCTGACTCAACTCTCACATGCACACAAAATATACAACCAGGCATAGACTTTTTTATTTATTAGCTATATTTGACAAATACTGGCTGATCCACGTATTTTCAAGGGAGTCTGAAAGACACGGGAAGCTTTCCCAAAGGCTACAGTGCATTTYGCACCCATCATTTTGTATTCAGTACCAATTCTTCAGAAAGAGGACAGGTCCCCATTTTAAGCAGTTAATTGTGCAATACATTGGTTAAGTACTTCTTTGAAATAAAATGAGAGGGGTTTTTTTCCTCTTAAATTTATAAAAATTTAAAATGGCAAAGCTCCTAACTTGTTTTTCCTGATGAACCATTGAAAGAGATTAGAGCATAAATATATATGACATCTGCATTATTACCAAATACATTCATTAGCAGCAATGCTATCACAGTGAATACCAAATGTATTAACAGTGACAGGGCAATAAATKAAAGTGTTTATTCCTTTCGCTCTCACAGCTTGCAAACTAAAATTTGTTCCTGACCTTTGGTATAAGACTTGACAATTTCTGGTAAAACAAACATGGTGTCGTTCACATGCAGAGCCGTAACTCAGACCTGTTCACCTTGGAAATGTAACAGATAATTTTCTAAGAATTTCATTGTGGATTAAGAGTAATTATCATGCATACTTCATCAGGAATTAATGTCAGTTGGAAATAAGCTTATTTCTATTCAGGAGACTTCTGAGTTTATTCTTTGAGATGATGTGGTTACATAATATGAGGCATCTGTTTAGAAACTCACCCCTTTCTGCTTTTTCTGGGGCAGCTGTAGCAAGGGTCTGTGTCCGACCTCTGCTCTGGGCTCTTCAGGACCCCAGATGGGCTCTGATAGGGTGCAGATACCTGAAGGAGGGAATAAGGGTCCAGTTTCTTGCCTTTTTATGTTTTATGCATTTAATGGTATGGGAAAATAAAATATATATACAAGTTGGGTTGCAGGCTTGGTCCTTTGCATTTTGTTAGTTGAACTTATTGTCTCACTCTTGACTTCTATTGTCAGAAAGGGATTATTTTTCTAAGGCAATAATTCTCTGCTGTTTTCTGATATGAAATCTTGAAGTATTGAGGCTAACCCCTGTTTAACAGTTTTAAGATTCTGGAAAAGCGATGCCGGTGTGCACGTCAGGGGAGTGTGTAAGTGCGGGCTGCATTTCAGGCCAGAGGTATGCTCACGAGAGGGGAGCGATTTGGTCCGTTTCTGCCAGGTTTGTCCAATGTTACAGTGCTATAAGAAACGCACGGGCGTGACGAGGACGCTGCGGCCCCTGTGCATGGATACGAGCAGGAGCTACGTGCAGGGTAACAGCCGGCTGCCTGACGAGGGGCGGACGACGGACTGTGAGCTCTGCGCACCTGCCTTGCGTGCCTGCTTGTGCGGAGGCAGAGCAGAGCCTCCGCCGACGCCTGCGGTGCTGCAGGCTCGGGAGAACCACGGCCAGCTGGGACACCTCTCCCCGGTGGGGACATCACTCCCCAAAGGGGACACCTCCCTCCAATGAGGACACCTCTCCGCAGTGAGGACACCTCTCCCTGTTAGGGACATGGCTCCCCAAAGAGGACACCTCTCCGCAGTGAGGACACCTCTCCCCAGGCCCCCGGGCTTGGCTGCCTGTCCGGGCTCTGTTCGCGACCCTTGGCAGTGTTGAGGGGAATCACTCTTTATTTTGCCCATTACGGTATCTTTGAGCTTATTCAGATCAGACGGGATGGTGGAGGGCTGCTCACTGCCGGGGCTGCTTAATTTAAGGRCAGGAGGAAGTGCTCCGGGGCTCCGGGCAGGGCTCTGGCGCAGGATTACCACGCATCTTCTCTCCCTGCTAGAGCGTCTTTCAACCGTAGAGGTTCACTTTGGGTTCAGTTCAAGCTTTAAGTATGGTTTTGGCTCAGTTTTCATTTTATCCTAGCTGGCTTGCCTGCCCCTAGGAATAAAATTATATGTGTTCGGCAACCTTGATCATCCAACCTGTATTTTAATTCCTGCTCTATAAGGCCTATATAAACAGTAGGTGGTCTGCAGAACTTTCCTGTAAATATTTAAAAGTATTTGCCCAGGCCAGCCAAAACTTCATAGGGTGGTTTTGCTCTAATGCTTCTGCAGTTTCGGGTAAAATGTCAGCTTCCGAGCTGTAACAAGAGCCTTTCCCTTCAGATTTATTCCCCACGTCCCAGGTTTGATGTGAAAACATCAAGCCCTCAACAGGAAACTCCTGGAGGGAGCCTTGCACGGCAGCTGCCGGTGGGCACGGCGCTCCCGCGGGGCGGCGCGGTGCCGCGGGCTCCCTCGCCCGGCGCGGCTGCCCAGCCCGGCGGGGGCAGAGCCGCGCGGCTCCCCGCAGCCGTGGGTGCAGGACAGCCGCCGCCGCCGGAGCCCCTCCGCCCCGCTTCACGCGCTCCCTGACCTCAGCGGTGTTAAACGTGCTGCAACAGGAGAGGGGGGCGGGAAAAAAAAGGGAAGGGAGAAATTAGAAAGTGCTCCCCTCCCCCGTGCCCTCCCGGCCGCGGTCCGAGCCCAGCGCCGGGGCGAGGAGGTCTCGGCGCCGACGGCTCGCGGGCGTCCGGGCAGCCCACGCTGCGCCGGCTAGCGCCCACGGCCCGAAAACAGGGAACGCTACAAGAGCTTCGAATGTAGCCGGTGGGCAGCAGCAGGGCGAGTGCGAAAGGACGCAGCAGGCTTTGAAGGGGAACAGCAGTAAGGAGGGCTGAGCATCGYGGTGAAGGCAGGGCTTGGCAGCTGGATCCTAAAGCAGCGCCACCGTGAACTCCAGCCATTTTCAAACAACCTGGGTGTTGGTGCTACATTTTTCTTTCTTTCTAGAACTCTTTGCAGTTTTGCTGTTTTCTCCAAATGCTCATTTTCCCCATTGTTTTTATTTGCACTTAGTTTTTCTTTTAAATGACAGCCTTTTGCAGGGAAAAAAGCAGATCAGAGCAGTCTCTAGATTAGAGTAATAACTCGAAAGATTTGTACTTGTTTGAAGAGTGGCTGCAGCTTTAGTGACAGAAACACGTCATTGCACTGTGACTGCAGTCCACAGCCAGGACAGGAGCTCGTTCGGTGCTAAAGGCTGCGRGAGCTGGGCCTCTTCAGCCTGGGGAAGAGAAGGCTGAGGGGGGATCTGATCAGTGTGTRCAAGTACCTGAAGGGAGGGTGTCARGGGGACGGGGACAAACTCTTTTCAGTTGTCCCATGTGACAGGACGAGAGGCAATGGGCAAAAACTGAAGCACGGGAAGTTCGGCCTGACCGTGAGGGGGAATTTCTTCACTGTGAGAGTGACGGAGCCCTGGCACAGGTCACCCAGAGAGGCTGTGGAATCTCCTTCTCTGGAGATCTTCAAGGCCCGCCTGGATGCAACCCTGTCTACCATGCTCTAGGTGACCCTGCTTGAGCAGGGAGGTTGGACTAGATGATCTCCAGAGGTCCCTTCCAACCTTACCCATTCTGTGATTCTATGATTCRTGAGGGGCTCCACGAAGAGCTTGGTGCAACTCCTTGGTTTCAGGAGTTTTCACGGGAGTTAATGTTTGCTTCGTGCTACAGAGGAAGTGTGAGCTGTATGGATAGCATTCCTCCCTGGTAATCTCCATTTCCAAAATACTGCTAATAAATTATTTGGCAGCAATAGCACTATAAGAATAGGTGATAATTAGATATCGTGTGAGGTAAAGGAAGTCTTGTAGAGTTCTCTTTAAGCATGCCAACCCAAAATGTGAGATATCGTTCAGGAAAAAGACAAACAAGCAACCAAAAAAAAAAAGAGTACAAATCCAAGGAGAACCGAAATACCTGCACAGCCCCATCTGTCAGCCACGGGGAATGACTACGCGGGCTCCTTGGCCGYGAAGCCTGGCCTTCCAGCTTCCCCAAACGCTGATGGGAGCCAGCAAAGGGATCTCCGTACACCCGTGTCTGCAGCAAGCCCCTCACTCGGCATCAGCCAGCGTTCCCTGCTGCTTAGCTTCCGCTTCCAGGCTCGGAATTCCTGGTTGGTATTCCTGACGGCGGGTCACAAATGCTGCAGATAAAATAAGCAATTCAGTTATTTTTTCCTATTTTAAAACGCTTCCAATTCAAACAGAATATTTAGGTTGCAGCCATAAATGACCAAAACTCATTTTAGAGTGTGTGGTTCCCAATCAGCAACGAAATTACCCTCCTCCCGCAAATTACTCGGCTACAGTAGTAGCCAGCTGAGAAAGCAAAAAGCACAGGAGGATTAAAAGAAATATGCAGCTCAAGTAGAAGAACGCGTGGACCTTCAAACTTTCAGTAGGCAGCTGAGTCGGCAAAACGGAGAGACATTCAAACGACGGATGTCACCGAATCAGAAGAACAGGCAGCATGATGGATAAAGTCTGCAGCTCTCCCCAAACTAGCGAAAGCCGCGGTTTAACAAGCAAACCAGAAACACAAACAGGAAAAAAAGAAAGACTCATAGSAAGGAAAACTAGTGAAATAAAAATGTGTACTCCAACAGTTTCACCCTGCGCAGCCACATTAGAAATGCTCAAAAGTGGCACTGCAAAAAATGRGCAGTGCAAGCTAAGCCATATTAACTAAGTCAGAGCCACTATGGCTCAAGAAAAAGAAAATGCTTAAGGTACTTGCCTTGGCTGGACTAGTCCTGGCAGAATGAGGATAGAGGAGCTAGAAGACAAAGGTAATCATTTTTACGCAGTTGCCTAGTTTATAGGAAGTGAGATGTCATTTAATTCAAAATTGCAAATTGACTATTTTGTGCTAGATACAAGTTGTTTTATTATAGTAAACAAATTTATTATTCTCTGTGAATTATGCAGAAGTGGATTTCATTCATAAAAATGTATTTATTTGGCTGAATGCTTCAGCAAAAACAGCATGCAAACACAGTGCAGCACCGAAAGCGTACGTCTCCCTACCCCACAGCTGTGCCACGCACTTGGCCGTCCAAGTCGCACAATATTGTTCCTTGTATTAGTGCAGATAGGCAAACCGCTATAAGGCGAGGAGCGCTGGCTTGGGAGGCCCTGCGGCCACAAGCACCTGTGTCCCTGAGGTTTGTGCATGGACAGACACGGCTGATCCACCACCTAGCTGCTAGCAGAAATAGCTGCCGCTTGCAGAACAAACCCGCTTCACAGAAAAGCAAAAGAGCAGGGCTCTGCAGCAGCTGATTGAAGGACACCCCAGTGCACATTAAAATATTTGCTAATTGCAAATAWGTTGTGCCACTGGGCTGCCAGCGCCAGCTCCGACTCGCACGAAATGTCGATCAGCTTCGGATTGAATTTCRTGGTTGACAGCCTCGTCGCTGCCTCCCAAGTCGGCCGGCAGAGAGGAGACGCGGCGACCGGAGCGCGGGTCATACGCCGCGGTCCTGCGCTTCCCTTCGCCCCCTCGCGTTGCATCGCAGCGCGCGGACCTGACCCAGAAGCCTGGAGAGGGACCTGGAGACTTTAATAAATGCTGGTTTTTAATGCTTGACATTGCATGGCAGAGTTTATAAGGATAAAAGAACACATTTTTTTACCCTGAGTAACCTGCAGATTGAAACTCTTGCCTTTACTGGTGTTTGATTGCAGAAGGTTTTTATTTATGTTTGGTTCCAGTCCTGGGGTGATGTTGGAAGAGCAATCGTTATAAAAGAGGACAAAATGTTGAAGCAAAGGCCCCAAAACAAGGCTGCCTTTCCACTGAGAAGGAATTTGCAGTTATTCGCATGAGGCTCAGGCGTGGAACTGTGGTTCCAGTCCAACAAGGTGCGTRTGTAACTCCAGCCGCACAAACATCCCCGTTTTTCAGGGGATAAAGGACACTTAAATTTCACCTGTGTTTCAGTGAGTTGATGGGCTGGTGATATTTTAACAAGAAAACAGTGAGACTAAATAACTACTATCATTTACTGTAAAGTCTCAATTTTTCGTAGGATTCTCTATCTGTGTCCTTATTTTGTGTGTGCTCCTGATCTAAAGTGGGTGCTTCTCCTGGGTGCTCTCCTTCCCCAGSACAGCCCAGCTGATGAATAGTGACATTGCACAAGCCCATATACTGGCTCTTTTTTGCATAAACTGCATTGCTACCTGTTAACATGYAATTTTTGGCACCAGAACATATTCACATCCAATCTGAATATGGGTCTACACATCTTCCTCTCTTTTTAATCGTTGCATCCTTAAAACTGTTTATTAAATGTATTGACTATATGCCTTTTTCAACAGACACACAAGTCTGCTGGTGTGTGTGAATTATGCATAAAATCCACAGCAAGACAGATAGATACATAAAACTTGAGTGTAACTAACTATGCAGACATAAACATACAGCAAATTTTGTTTAACTAGCCACTAAATCAGTCTTTATGCCTTTGTTGACTGACTGATGCTTTTAAAGTACTGCTGACTCTTCTTAAAATGTCTACCCTTGTTATTTTTTAGCAAATGTTTGATGCTATAATCTGATGCTTAAACAATCTACCGGTGTATTTTCTTGCTAATGGCAATATAGAGATGACAGAACTATAAAACTAGATACAGAGGAGTCAAATTTTAGAATAGCAAAATACTCACCTGTGATGTGCAGTGTGATGTGCAATATATGGCAGAAATCAGAGAAAATCATTAGAGGAGTTTTAATAAATAGACACTGGTGCCTAAAATGATAATCTGGCATGCAAACATGGATAAACTTGAAAGGTACTTGACAGTCTGTGATTTGAGTCAACAGATTATAAAATCAGAGGCATGCGGTACCACTCTCTCAAATAACAAATTACAGCATATCTCTTAATGTTGAATTTATTGATGCGTATGATGTGTGAACAAGCTGCTTTTTCTACATGCTGTGTAAAGTCTGTTAAAATACTACCAGCTAATTATGCTTCTAACACTTACAGAGTGGCACGTATTTATCTAATTTTGGTTTGTTGGTGCCCATCTCATACTTCATGCCACTTCAATACGTAGTGCTTAAAAATGACAGCATTTAACAGAAGCGGCACAGGAACTGCCTTGTATTTCCCAGCCCACGACGTGGGCAATGCAGGCACCTCCTCCTACCATCCCTTGGGTTCGGAGCAGCTCCTTAAGGCCAAGGGGAAAAAAAGCAACCAGGCATCTTAAACTTATCACCAGACTTTCTATACTATCTAAAACCATTTCTTCCCCCCCTTATATTTATTTTACAGGGAATCTGATGAGATAGCTTCTTGCCAAGGTGTGTCCCACAGACGGCCAGGGGAGCAGCTCCTGCGAGTCGAGATGCCCCACGCTACGGCGGCAGCATCCCGCCATGCTCTGCCTTTGCTCACTGTTAGTGCTGAGCTGGCAGCACATCACAGACCCTCCTGGCCAAAGCTCAGCAGGTGACTTCAACTGACAAATGCAAGAAATCTCTTTGGGTGCCTTGGTTCAGCGTACTGGACCCACAGGGTAACTCCATCCTCTGAGCAAATGGTGCAAGAACATGCTGCTCCCCACTCCACAAGAGGGAAGACATTCAAGTGTTTAGTCYGCGTTTTGGAGACTCTCTAGCACAAGCAGGATGTGTTCTGCCTCCTGCCATGTGCTCCTTAGCAAACACAGGTTAGAAATGTGACCTATCTGAGCAAGCCCTCCCAGGGGCATTTGGCACATCTTTCTGCTCGTGCAAGACTGAAAACAGATGCCCAAGGCAGAAGTTCTCTCAAAAAACCAATGCTCAAAGAACAGGTTTGTTCCCACCCAAACGTTAATGAGAAGTCATGTCATTAACGTCTGCATTGGTGCCCCATTCCTCAGTTCAGAGTACCGATTGCTCCAGCAGTGCTGGCCTGTGCTTTCAGCCCCTACAAACACTGTCCATGAAGTCCCACATGAGCTGTGTTTTGAAGAAGGCCAAACCCATATTGCCTGGAGGTGAAATTACCAGGGAACAGACCCCAGGCAGCCCCAGGCCGTGCTGGTCAGGCCTGCAGCAAACTGCCCTTCAGAGCAGATGGACAGAGAAATCCACAGCCAAGCCAGGGTGGAGAAATGCAGTAACTACAGGGAACTGGTGACTTTCTAGAGCTGCATGCATTATGGGTTTGCAATAAACCACTCCTCRGATTTTGGGGTACCTCCCTCATGACCCACACAGAGGTCACTGGACGTGCTAGGGACCATCCCCATGATGGAGCRATGGGGCAGGAGCACAGTCAAATGCCACACAGGCCTGGGCGGCCGTGCTCCATCAAGCCATAATTCACATTTACACTGAAGTCTTTACTACCATTCTGGGAGCATAAATGCATTTAAAAAATGAGTGGATATCACTTCTCCATCAATTTAAAACCACTTTTCACTGTCAGAGTGGTACAAAGRAGTTTTAGTATAAATAAGAGTGCAGTAGTAATTCTGGTCTCATATCCTTAGGGGGCCTGATTCTCTTCTCATTTAGATCAGTTTTATTTTCCTCTAGCTCCATTAGTTTTAGTATTTATTCCTGCATGAGTGACAGTAGAATTATGCTCAGCATAATCACACATGAAGTGTAAAAAAATCCAACTTGACTAATTGCTAAGTATTAGCCACAAATGCTAGAAACTAAAGAAGAATCTCAATGGCAGTACTCTCCCAGTCTGCTCTTATTCTTTCTTCCTTATATATCCAAGACATACCTGTGAGTTATAGAAAGAAGGATATGCAGGGAATGAAGGAGCAATAATTAAGACAATTGACCTCTACTCAAATCTAAGGCTTAAATCAAAACTAGGTTCTGCACAATCAGTCAGTAGATCATATATGCTCCCCRGTCTCTGCCTTGCTCAAAATGAGATGCAGTAATGTCAGTGCAAACTAAGGCCACGTTGGCAAGGCATGGAGCAGGAGCCCACTGGTCAGCCTCCTGAACRAGGACACACTCAGGGCAGTGGTCTCACTCTTCTCTAGTTGCTGTTGGCTGTGCTGAGATTTTATAGTGTGGACTAGCTCTGTGCATGACAAAGACAGCTGGGGAAGGGACTCGCTTTTGGATATGTGCACTGCTTAGTGAGCAGCTCTGATATCTTCCATGATAACTGATGGTCAGGATGGTGGTGGTCAGAATCACCTGCTGGTGCTACCCATGGGAACAAGACATGGAAGCTGTGGCAGACCACCCACAGTGGATCTCCAAGCCTGCTCCYAATACCATGGCTTCCTACATCCCAGTCTCAGTCTGAACTACAGCAATTGATAGTTTCCCATAAGCTCTTTATGGACTGTCCCCTTTGCAGGAAGTTCTTGGAAGTAGAAAAATTTGGAAAAAAAAAGGTATCATAGAAACAATCTGCGCTACTGATCCATGTAATGCTATGTATTCAATAGTAAAGTTTTATTGTTTCTTTTTCCCTTCAGTTTTAAGGGAAAACCAATCAACTGCTCACCCAACTAATTGCTAATCTGAGCCACGGAAACTCTCAGAATGTTGTCCCAGGGCAGATTTTATAGGATTTATAGTTTCATTGGCCTATTTTTCTCTCTTTTACTTCTGAAATACCTTTTCCACCACCTTAATATTTCTGAGTAGGTGCACGTCTGAACTGCACTATCTGATGAGGCAGAAGTCTCCATTTCTAATAGCAATCATTGCTTTCAAAAGCCTGTCCTGCTAAATAATAGATAAAAGAGATAAAGCCTGGTCTGGTTGCAGTTTTGAGCACTTGATACGTTGGAACAACATGCTCTGCATTTCAGGGGATGTCAGGGAGCAACAGGGAATACAAGAAGACAGAGAGGAAGAAACGGTGCAAGATGAGAAAACAAAAGATAGGAAAAAGCCTGGCCAAATGGAAAGTACGGCCTTGAAATTTTGGAAAGGGTTAATGTGTGTCGGTATACATCAGTGTCTCGCTAAGCAGCAAACATCTCTGAAATGACTCCAGAAGCCAGATGACTCACCTAACGGGACTGACCGTCTCAACATCTCCATGTATCTCATCACTTCATTCCAACTCCCATTTATATTTGTCGTAAGTGCAATCACTGGACATCCCTGCGGTGTTATAAATTACCTGGCACTTCTTAAAGCAATCCATTAGATTACTAGCATTTTCCCTGCCAAGTCAGCAACAAGCAGTGCCTAGCCATCTATGTGAAATTTCTCTTATAACTACCTTATATCTCTTATTAACAAACTTTTTCACAATTTGTAATTGTCTTTTTGTAACAAAAAGTAGTTATTTCTCTAAAATCGGGTTTTTATTTAATCATTAATTTTCTTGATAGCTCAGGTAGGGGGTCTGAATGATGAAATTTCTATTTCATTTTTCATCATCACTTGCACTTTACATTCATTTTTCTCATTTTAATCATAATAATCAGAATGCAGCAGGATTTCTAAAATCAAGTACAATAAAAAAAAATACTGCAAGATAGGTTTGATTACAAACTTGAAAATTCCGCCTAGTTATTTCATTTTTTTAATAATTCAAATTGAATCTATTTAAAAATTAGATGGAAATTGAAATTTGAATTAACATTTTACAAAATGTTAACCATCTCTTTCTTTTTTCTCTCTTCCTCTCTCAGACTCATATTTTTTTTCTTTAATGTATGTCGAGAGATGTAGATAGTAGGAAATGTGGATCTATTTCAGAAAGATCAGAAGAGCATGTCTGTGCTTTGTGAGTCCTTCAATCAGGCTTGACATTTCATTCCTTGGTTCGTATCTCCTCTGCTGCCAGCATCACATCTTTTGTTTTTGACAATGGTAACAAAACCCAGAATTATTCTTTAAACACTTCTAAGCTATTTGATTGTATTTTTAGTATTTACCATCTCTGGTTCTCACTTTCTGCCATCAGATATGTCTACACTGTTCTGAGTATCTCAGATAGCTGACATTCGTTTCAGCAACACATTATTGGGTTGAGCAAAGAAAGGCCTTTATGGTCCCCATGAACGATTCAGAGCGGCAAACTTTATCACTCTTTGAAATCAGTATATGCAAAATGTCAGCATAGGCATGGGAACAAAGGCTCATTTCTTGTTCAGATAACAAATTTCAATTTTTGCTCTTGGACAACARTGTGTGAAGAAACTGGGTCAGAGCAATGCTAAAGATGCACTTTATTTTTTCTGAATCATGTGCTACATAACAGTTCTGTTTAGTAGTTTAGATTTGACCTGAATTAAATATGAAGCTCAAAAAATATGGCAAAATAATCTTAACAGAAGGCAAGGCTTCCGTGATAAATATACGGCCATCGTTTCCTCAGAGTTCGCCATGGCTCGCAGTGCTGCATGCCCACAGGTGCCATAGCGGCTGCAGGTCGTCCCTCAAATGTGAAGATACCACTTGGTCCCAAAGAGGGACAGCGTTGTCCTCTCCCTGCAGCTGCTATGCTGTAACATCTAAATGCAAATGCTTGCGTGAAAGAAAGATTTAACTCTGCATTTCTGCAGCATATCTGTAAGACTCGCGACTATCGTTATCTCTGACATTGCATTAGGAATGTTTACGAAAGCAGCTCAGAGCATTGGCTACGAAGCCTGGCAGCACCCACATAGCAGCTCAGAACTCAGATGTGATGATGCCTGTGCCATTAGGGCCCTGTTTGAAGACACATGTATACCAGGACTGCAAGAACCACCCCATTTTCAGAGCTGAAGGACAGTTGAGTCAGCAGAATGCAGTATAGCCTAACGACAGTAGATGTGCACGGGGAGCCCTGTCCTTGGGAGGTCACAGGCGCCTTCCACCCGAGAAGGTGTCCCCAAATGCTATCACTATAACAAGTCATGTATCAGTTCCATTATCCAGAGGTCACTCTCACACTGAGATAACACCTACTTTCATAATTTCCAAAGGCGTCAAGGACCACTTGGTGAAGAATTATGATCCTCTCTTTGGCCCAATATACAAATGGTCATGCATATTAGGTACACCTCTTGTATAGAAAACTCTGAAGTAGCTTCCTGTCCAGGGTAAATGCTAAATTACAATTGAAAGTTTCCTTGCATGGATCATATCCAGCTTACACAGATATTTACAATACCCAGAAGAGCCACCAATTCTTTCCTTTCTGCCATAGCTTTACAGGCAGCCAACCTTGAGGCCCCAGACCACAATAAATTCAACAATCCAAACTCTTTGGAGAGTGATTTGAATGTCTTTAACATAAAGTGCAAAATGTTTAGTTATATACAGTAGTAGTCTGAAAAACATGGATGTGTGCAAATAGTTGATCACATAAGTATTAATATATACTGGGATGTGATATAGTTCTTCAGCTGTATAGCTGCAATAAAATCTTTTTGGCACCTTGCAAATGGCTCATTTCCATGCAACTTCTTACAAGTTAGTTACTTACTAGCATCTCATACTAACTTACTGCTCCAGGTTCTTGCCTTTAATGAGAGGGGACACTGCAAATGAAGACAGGATATGGCTCAAAAAACCCTTCGTAGTTAAAATACTTTTGTGTAAGAGGATAAATAGGCTGGCTTGCAGCTAACAAACTGGACCTTCTATGTCACCAATATTTTATTTTGCTGCATTTTAAGGTATTTCAGAGATGTATAAATCAGTATGTATGCATGTTCTGACTGCTTGCATTAATATATTGCTGCTGTGCAAAAGGAATGTGACTGAGAGCAGCTTTTCCTGCTCACCAGAAGTGAATTAGTATCAACTGTCTTTGAATAAAAGACCTACAGCCTCTGCTTTGTGCCAGTCCAGGTATGTGGATGAAATTGGCACCAGAACTCACTTATGTGCTATCTTCATTTATCTGTTCGTCTGCACCACTCAAAAGCCCATTGCAGTGGCCTTGGATCAGCTTCCTGAACAACAAAGAAATCCACTAGCAATCCAGCAACATTTACCCCTCCAGTGCACCAGGCTTGATGACCGGAGCACAGGCACTGTGGACACAAGACTCCCTCATATAAGGAGAAACCAGCAGTAGTGGTATTTTCACTCTTAACGCATCATATCCAAAATAAGGAAATAAGGTAAGCCAGTAATGTCTCTATAAATGATGTATGTGTTCTATAATATATAAGCATTATAAAGTACCTTTTCCCCATTTTTGCATTTCCTTCTCTCCAGTTAGGGGTTATTTAAAAAGGTCATGCTAGATAGTTCCTTGGGATAGCACATGTTAAATAAAGAGAGTCATATCTTTCACTGAATGAGCATCATCTTCACTAGGTCAAATACTGAGGGACTTTTACTTAACTTACGTCAGGAACGTTCTTATTGACATATGAAGGACAYCTCCTTTTAAGGAGAATAACCAAATAAGAGTTGCAAGTCTGATGGAGTGTTAGACATGAAGGATTCAAATTCCAAGATCCCCACACATACACACCAGGAAACATCAAATATAAGGAAACAATTTTCACAAGAGTAGACAAGTGATTAGCTGTTGGTACAAATGACCAAGAGACCAGGAAGATGCAATGGCTTTCTGGACACTCTGTCACAATGAAACACAAGATACTTGGCGAAATGCAGGAGTTCCAGGATGAAATAGGCAGGTAAGGTCTTAAGGTCTTATAATCCTGTGGTTTCTTCTGGCTATAAATGCAATTTATTTTCTTATATTAGATTTGTCTGAGGTACCACCCTAAAAAAATATTGTCAAATAAATCAGGTTCAGTACTGGAATTGAATATTCTCATTCTCAGTATAAGTATGCTTCTCAAAACAGCCAGCAATATGAGAATTTACTCCAGAAACTCCTAAATCAATGTTAATGGATAAAATGAAATTTACATACAGGACTTTTTATCAGGAGATACCAAGTCTCTTCATAAAGGAAATGAACATATAATCACAGAATGGGTAAGGTTGGAAGGGACCTCTGGAGATCATCTAGTCCAACCTCCCTGCTCAGCAGTGTCACCAAGAGCATGGTAGACAGGGTTGCGTCCAGGCAGGCCTTGAAGATCTCCACAGAAGGAGACTCCACCACCTCTCTGGGCAACCTGGTCCAGTGCTCCGTCGCTCTCAGAGGGAAGAAATTCCCCCTCGCGTTCAGGCAGAACTTCCTGTGCTTCAATTTCTGCCCATTGCCTCTCGTCCTGTCACATGGGACAACTGAAAAGAGTTTGTCCCCGTCCCCCTGACACCCTCCCTTCAGGTACTTGTACACACTGATCAGATCCCCCCTCAGCCTTCTCTTCCCCAGGCTGAAGAGGCCCAGCTCTTGCAGCCGTTCCTCATATAGGGTAGATGCTCCAGCCCTCTGATCATCTTCATAACTGTTTTGCAGATAGCAGACAGAGAAGAAACAGTCCCAGGGAAGTGTAGTGCCTTTTTAAAGGTTACCCCCACCCCACCGGGCCAGCTGACAGGGGCACTCTCCATCCACTACTCTGTCTCCTAAGTTGCTTAGTCTCAGAGGAGCACTCTTCAAGTTCACAATGAAGCTAAAACAGTCATTGTCCACTGATGGCAAGAGACAGACCAMATTACAGTGAAATGAAGATATGTGAAGATAAACAGCAGGTGAGTGCTAAGGAAAGGCAGGCTTTTTTAAAATGTTTTTGCAAAGAAATAGAACCAGTTGACTACTCCCCTAGTCTTTAAATCTGATACTACTTGTGCTCAATCCAAGCTTCTTTCAAGGTGTTTGATTCAAAGAAAGCTGTCCTTGTTTCATTACATGAGCATATTCATTTTTCCATCCCATTTTTAAGAKGCTTAGTTTGAAAATTAAATTCATTATTAATAGATATTCAGGTTTACTATTATTTTTACATAATCATTTTACTTCAAAATGAATATCTGACATCTTTCACATTTCTTAATTGAGAAGCTCTGTTGCAGGGGGTTCCCAGCTCTGCTCATGTAGCATGACCATGTTCACRTATCCAAATATTCCCATTTTGGGAACCCTAATTATAATGCATTTCTCTCCTGGGAGGTGAGGCAGTGGGAATCATTTGTGGATTTCTGCGATCTGTGAGTAGTAAGATTGTTTACCTAAAAGACTCTCTGCCCTACCCTGTTACTTTGGTTTTTGGAGTGCCTTTCTAGCTCCAGAGGAAGCCATACCTCTGAGGGTTTCTCTGGCTCATGCCGTAGGTCTGACTGGAAAAGAAAGCACAACTCTGTTGGCCTTGCACCCAAGAGGATGACAAAACCTAAAGCTGGACCGTCAGCAGAAGTTAAAGTCTAGAACCTTCTGCTTCTGGAGAAGTCAGTGGCTCCCTCAATCTGCTTGTTCATCTCCCTGCTTCATGCTGGTATAAATGAGATAATTTCACCAGCACAAATGAGAGGAATTTAAAAAGGAGAGAATTTAAGAAAAGGCTCTAACAAAGCAGAATGGGGCCTCCAGGAAGGAAGTGGTATGTGTGAAAGACAGGCTGAGATGCATACAATAAAATAGCTATTTATTCACAATAAATACACTTTAAAACCATCAGTTAAAGCCTGTCATTATGGAACTTTTGCATTACATGCATTTCAGGCAAATATGATCAATAAAAACCTGCTTATTGAATTAAGTTACTTTTCATCAAAATGTTCTCACCTATTGGGCATTTAATTAACACACAATGAATTATCAGTTTAAACAACAATTACTTTCTTTAGTCAAGTGCATTATGAGCACATTTATGGCCTCTAGAGCCAATGAATTAATAGAATTATGGGGTGTGTGTGTGGTCATTGCCAAAGTAGTGGCAATAACAGAAGACCAGTCAGCAAAATGCAAAAGCCAGGCTGAGGGTCTCTGAAAACTCAGTAGCTCGAGGAGCATTCTGGATGGTGTGTGGCTGGACAAAATTGTTTAGGGGAATGAGAAGTGAAGGAACAGCCATAAGAGAGCTCCTGAAGGTGATAGTAAAAAGGACAACAGTTGAGTGAAGTTGATTGGGGAAAGAAATGATGAAAGCTGGAGCAAAAGATTTCTAAACACCATGTCAGTGCCTTTATGTAAACTGTATCCCCCCCATGCTTGTGAAATATTGGAAGACAACATCAGTTCCCAGAGAAGTCTCATCCAGAAAGTGGTGCATGTTTTATTGGTGTCTTTGCTCTTGTGGGATGCAAGTCCTCTGACTCTAGGAGGTTTGTGAGTGACTGCCATCATCAGTATAGGCTATGTGAATGCCACAATACCACAATGATACAAGAAGTTTGATTGCAAAAGGATGTTTGAAGGAAAAGACCTGTTTTTCGGGGAATTCCAATGCAGACCCACACTAGCATTAGAGTATGCCTGCAATGAGGAGCCTCCAAAAATGCCATGAAGCCAGCACAAGAGCTGGCATCCTTGCCCAAGAGCAGATCTGCTTCCATTGTGGCACCACTGCACACTTCCTCCAAGTCCACAAAACTCCCTGTGCTGTGCCAGCCGCCAGGAGCAATGCCAGGAGCAACCTGCCAGGATCCCGCTGGGTTTGCTTTTGCCTCCAACTGAGGTCACAACGCCGAGGGAGGTTTTGCCACACAACTCAGTAGAGCCAAGATTTCACTTTTGTTTTCATGTTGTTGCTGTTGTTGTCATCTTCTGCCGTCCTCTACAATAAATGAGCTGAATATTTATTTATTAATTTATGAGGAAAAGGCAAGGTTATAATTAGCTTTATCTATGCTTCTAGTCCAAGTGGAAATATTACAGGCTCTCAGTGGGCTGTATGTTTTTAATGCTTCACTTGGAAACTGCAGAGCAGGAAGCACTTTGAAACACAGGAGACTACCCAAGTGACATGAAGAGAAGAGATTACAGCAGAGCAGCGTTTAGCAGATGGCGTTAGGAGCTGGGGCAGCAGCTGACAGATGATACTGACAGTCTGGACAAGATAGGGGCGTCTGACTACAGCCGAACCTGAGCGAGAGGGAAGCGGCCCGCGTACTTGGAATAATTTTGCCTCTAACGTGGCCACAGCAGATGTTTTCCCAAGAGGTAGGCAAGCCGTGACACAAGAGAGATTTCTTAATCCATTTTAATAAAAGATGGGTGCATTAAGGAAGAGGAGAAAATTCCCATCCCAGGCATGGCAAGAGAGTCAGGGTGCACAGCATCCCCTTGGCAGCGCAGCTGGGCATATGGGTCCCAGCACGGCTGTTTGAACACAGTCTGCATGACGCTCCCCACCCCCCGTAGGGATGAGGGTCACCCTGAGGGATGAGGATCCTCCTGCAACTGTTCCTAAAGTTTTGTTCCAAAAGCTCAATGTAGACAGGAAGCTGTAACCATCATCTGTGGAAGGGTTTATCATTGAGCAGAAGGAGCAATAAGAAGTCCTCCAGGCTTGGCGGGTCTCACAGACACCATTTTTTTCTATCCTTTTCTCAAACTTAAAAAGCTGGTCACAATGCATAGAAGATAAAAATCAGAAGATTTAAACTAGTGTAACACCCACTGATGTTAGTGAAGGTATGCTGGTTTTTACCATTGTATCTTGTCCCCTCTCTCTGTCCTTCTTGCTTCAAAAGCTGAACAACGCTCAGTAAGCACCCTAGTTGTAGAGGCAGTGTATGTTTAATACCTCCTCCTCACCCTATCTCCTACCCAGCTGGCATGGAGTAAGGAATTACAAGTATTTCATAAGAGACGTGCCTAATGGCCCTACTCTCATTTATGCTTGCAAAAAATAGGTGCAATAAAGAAGCTATGGAAAGACCTTTTCATTTTAGTTGTCTGCTCATGTTTATTTCATGACATTGTAAAATTTGAACAAATTAATCCTCCCTCCATATGTAGCATACAGGAACAAATGCAAAATACAAATGCACATGATTGCCAAGTATCACATAAACAGTGAACAAAGAACTCTGATGTAAACAATTTGGTAAAGAGGAGGACCTGGAGATCTATAAAATCTAACAGCCACAAAACAAGTTGCAAACATAATTAAATCAGTAAAATGAAATATCAAATTCTGGCAGCCCACAAATACTTTAATAATAATAGAGACTCAGTAAATGAAAAGCAAGAGAGAAAATTGGTCTGTTGAAAATAATGACAGACAAAATAAGGACCATGTGATGGAGAGAAGGGTGTGTTACACAACAAATTTAAATCTGTCTTTATGTGAAAGGGAGAGAGACTTTTTAAGGTAGTTATTTCTTCTGCCTCAGTGCAGGGTAGAGTGCCAGCCTTAGAAAATTCAGCACCTCTAGCCAATAAGCCAAACTCTCAGCCAGGCTCTGAATTTAGCGTATTGACTACACTCTCTTTCACAGAGGTCTGCCTATTTGAAAGAACTGAGGAGTAGGACCAGCACATGAAATCCAGAATACAGACCACACATTACAACACCTGTTCATTCATGAAACAGATCGACTTCTCAGCAATTCATAGATATTTTACTTGCTGGGAATAGGTATGAATTAAGATATAAATTTTATTCCCATTATAAATATACTGGGAATAAACATAAATATGTATAATATAAATTAGGGTTATAAAGAGTACATACTTCCTGGCAGAGCCAATTAATTCCTGCAAAAAGATCTGCAAGTCCTCTGGTATGAACATTGTTGAAATTTATCCCAGTGACATGCATAAGTAAATGGAAATATATGGATGAGGACTAAACAGACCTCTGGAAATCAGTGTTTGATTGAAGACAGTGGTGATGGAGTGGGGCTGTCTTGCTTGGCTAACATGCATACATGTCCTTGGAGGACTCTTGCTGTCACTTGCTGATATTTATAGTATTCCCTTTTCACTTCACAGCCTCTTGCCAGCTGCTCAACACTTCACCCTGGGAAGCAGCTCTGGCAACAGCCAACGGAGCCTGCAAGAGAGAGGGGGCATGGTGGGAGGGCTGCACTGCAAATGCTGTACCTGCCTACTACAGCCCTAGGCACACGTGCACCACTCCTAAATAAAGTACCTGGATAATACAGAGCATCAAAACGTGATGTGCAAACATCTTTCTAAGCTGACAAGGAACATGCATCATTTGACCTGATACTTTGTCTTATTCAGCTCATCTCCCATTTGGGAATTGCTCAGTGTTTCTGGGAACACAGAAGGTAAGTACAGAAAAGATTGTAGTTTCTCTGCTAACATATGCAAAAGGCCATGAGATACCACAAGCGTGCTGGGGAGAATGCTGTTAAAGGGTCGAGATGGAGATAAATGTACTAGATTGGCATAGGCAGCTGCAGTAGGAAGGCAAATGGCAAGCTCTGACGTCTGCGTCTCTGCTCATTTCTGCTCATCCTGTTACTTCATACTCCCACTCTCCACTACTGCTATGTAAATCGTGGCATCATGTCTGACATCTGCCGCTGAAATGTCAGCCTGCGTGAACTACTTTTGCTCCTCTGGACCCTGTGCAGACATGCTGATTGACACTCATGTAGGAGCACAGGTTAGTTTGTAAGAGAGATTCTCTTCTCTGCAAATTGCCTGTGCAGAGTGTAGTACTATGGAGCCTGGAGCTTTTGTCCTTGACAAGGAAAGTACCAAAATATTAAAAATGTGAGTAATGCTAATGTATAGGGTATGTTACTAACAAATTTGGGGGATCAGCAAAAAGATGAAGCAACCTCTGCCTTCTCAAAAAATGAAAGACTGTGAAAAGCAGTCATTTTCCAAACATCATCCAATGTTATGTCAAATAACAATTTATATACCATGCTCATAAATCCTGAATCAGCTCAGGGAAGGGAGGACACTTTCAGGAGCTAAATACTAGAACTAGCACAGACGTGCCCTGAGTGGTCAGCTTTAACACTCCAGAAAAACTCAAAATAATATCAATGGTTCATTCCTACTTTCCAAATAAGATATCATCCTGAAAACTCTAACACGTAGCCTTTTTGCTTAAGCTAGTAAACCCAAAACATCATTTCTGGGATATAGACTTGCATCGGACGTATTTAATCTAACTTAATGCAGGCTATAGCATTCTTTCTTAAACTTTGCAACAGCAATTGCTCTGGCTACAGGTTGGTGAGGGAACAGATTGAGAAAGAGATGAGGAAAGGATTGACGAAGCCTGACTTGAGAACATCCTCATTAGTTTTTGAATAGTCTTTGGTAGAACAAAGAAAGTACTATCATTTAATGATCCTAACTATTACCAGGAATGTTTGTAATAAAAGCCATGATATTTTCCCTCTTTTTTCAAAATACTTTATTAAATTTCTGTGATGTCAAATGGAAAGTAGCTGAAAAATTACTGCTGAATTCCTGACCAAAGAGCATTCTTCGTGTAGCTGATGTCAATAAAGAGAAATATTTTTTTATCTTCTGTAATATCAGCTACAGTCCACTAGAGATCAAAAACTATCCAGTGAAAGCATTCTGTTGAAAAACTTGGTTCAGTGAGTCCAAAACATTTCATCTGGAAGAATTCCAGACAGACATACTATTGGAGGACCCAAAACAGCCCAAATGGGGTCCTGCAGCTCTCAAGCAGAGCTGCTAGAAGGGCCATTTCAGYAATGCCACAATATAGACAATTAAGTTTTGGTGCCTGGGAATGTTCATTGGCACCATTTAGTTCATTAGTAGAGAAACAGCTTCGAGTCCAAGAAATATTTGACACAGGACTTTGATTTTCAAGTTATTCATGAACAGTTAGAGGCTGCCTTTCATTCTGTATTTGACCCAAAGCAGCCAAGGGCGGGTCTGTGGGATAATTCATGTAGCTATCTGAAATGCAGTCGGTTTTGATTTCTGTGAAGCCATATGAGCTCACTGAAAGGAAATCTTAACTAGGAGGTTTCAAAGCACAGACCCATAAAAAAGCCTGATGCATTTCAGTTGTTATCTCAGAAGACTTACTAGCCTGTGTGAACTGGGACATGTCAGATTCAGAACCAGTTTTACAAAGTTGGTGGAGACTATAGACTTAGTCCCTCAGCATCATGTTTACAAAATTACCTTTAAAAATGCCCATTTCTTTTTGTCTAGTCACACAGGATTTTGCAGTTAGTACAGATTCATGGACTATTTTTGTCCTCAGTGTGCTACCCCCCTTGCCCAAATGTACCCCCACAGATCTTAGTCTTTTCATTTCTGCTCCTCTGTACCTTCTTTTGACTGTCCCGACCCTCTCTGTAATTAGTCTTCTATTCCACTTCTTATGTCATTTGTATGCCCTTATTTAAACCCATGTGAAAATATCATGGAGCTTATATATTTGCCTGAAAATATTTGCTACAAATATGCCAAAAGGATCATATTCCTTCTTCTGTGTGTTCCCCTGAGGAAGTGTACTCATTAATTTGATATCCAGCTTTCACTTTTTTTTTTTTAAGGGAACAAATGACAATTATTGTTTACTTTGAAGTGTGATCTCTAGCATGAATAATTTCCCAAAAGAAACATCTGCTTCATAGACAAGTTGTGACAGCAGACAATATGCTTCCATATTGTGCATTCATACCTGACTGGCAAGAGCCAGGACTAGGACTGACTGTCCTGCATTGGAGTAGATTCCCAGCAGGCCAAGATTACCTCTCAAGAATGTTTCTTGGATTGAGGATGTTTTGTAGCATTTTCTGATGTCTTGAAATGTGGTTGGCCCCAAGATGGTATCCTTGTGCCTGAAGGAAGGCATCTGCACCTCCTGGTTACCCAACATTTTTTGGCGTTTTGGGGAGGTGGCCTGACCCCAAAATTACATGATTGTGAGTCCAGGAGGGGGTCTAGGACCAAGCACACCAGCTACCAAGCACTTTCATACCTTTTGTCTTTGGCTATTTTATGCCATGGAGAACTTCAGCAAGTGAGAAGGAGATTTCTGCCTGTGCCAAGAAGAGCTTGGCCAGCTGCCAGTCAATGTAGCTTGTTAAAGCGACTATCTGTACACCAGAATGGATTTTAACAACACCTGAATCCAGGCCAATTTTTTTTTAATCTAAGTTCAGGTCTGAACTTTCAGGCCTTTAACTATCCTTGGCTGACACTTCCCAAGCTATTCCTAGCCTAAAAGCTAAACTCTCATTAGTGCTCTTATTGATATACATAAGGCATTGCAGAAGAAAGATCAAACATAGAAAAAGATCAAGTATGCTAAATCATGAGCTCTTTATGACAGAAGGAAGGAAAAATCTTTTTTCCCCCCACTATGTCCTTGGTGACTAGGACAAGTAGTGTATATAGAACATTCAAGATACACATTAAGAAAAAAAATCTCACAAAAAGGGATATAGAAGAAATATATTGCCTGGAGACATTGTCATCTCCATCAGTGGTGATCTTGGACAAGAGGTTAGACAAACCGCTGTCAGGACTGATGCAGTTATACCATTTGGTGTAGGAAGACTGGGTGAACTCTTGAGAGTTTGGAATTTTATCATTTTGTCTTTTCTAAGAGCATTTCAGCCAGTGCTGCCACTGGAGGGAAAAGAGACTCTTAAAYTGCAAACTTCCTCCTGCAGGAAACTCCTAATCTTTCCTCCCTTTTGCTTTATCCTGAATCCACTGTTGACCCTTGGAAATTATCACTTCTCATGACTGAACAGATAGGGAAGATCTGTGACCTTCTACAGAGGAAGTCTTTCAGCGATCTGACACCCTCCAAACTGAAGAGAGTCTTACAGGCAATTATAATTTCTAAAGTCCATTAAAAGCAGATAGACAAGCGCGCGTACACGTACACACACACAGAAAATAGCGATCATACGCTCTTTTCTATTCATGTTTCTTTCCACAAGAAATTCATGGCCCATAGACCAGTAACTAAGACAATCTTTATGCAAAGTCTTGTGGTCATGGTTAGGAGCTTAGACATCTTGTGAGGCTATCTGGGTCCTGAAATTTGCCAGCACTTTACACATAACTGTCAGCAGCTACCACATCTCCAGGGCTGTGCCACGCAGGAGATGCAGGAGACGCTGAGCCCTGCAGCCTGCGCTGAGAACGTGAGAAACGTGCTGAGCCCTCAGCTCCCACTGGAGTTGGGATGCGAATTTGCAATACAGTCTGCTTCACCAGCAAATACTCAACATTTTTCTTGTTTCAATGCTTGTTATTTTTCCCTTCACCATTACTGAGAAGTGGGTGTATTTACATCCTATTACACATTAAAAATAGCTGCATTTGAAGGCATAAAGTAAATAAAATGAGAAAGGTATACAATGTACACTGCCACACACTTACCTCTTATTAACGAGTTAGAAAYTGTGGGATAGAAAATATTCCTTGGTGCATATTGCTAGTAATAGGGTGAAAATCCCCCAGTCTTTTTTGGCTTCATTTCAAGTTTTTTAAAGAGATTAGGAAAAAACTAAATCATTCTGGCTTATAAAGAATTCTACTAACACAAGGTATTGCAATAATTTTTGAAATGCACATGGCCATTTAGAAGGCAGCTGAACATACAGATAAGAAAATGCCTTCCTTTTTAATGCTCCCCATGATTCACAGAAGTCCCTTTTCAGTACAAAACTGCCATTAACTAGGTATTCCAATATACTTAAAGCATTGTTAGAAGGTGTCTCAGGGAGCTGGCTGTTCTTTATTAAGCTATAAAAATGATCTTCTCTCTTAGAAAACACAAGCAACACAAGAAAAACACAAAGCGTGTTTACAGCCTGATACCAGAGTACTATTCACCTTTATGAGATTTCGTAATTCAAATGGCTAAACTCTTGAACTGCCGGTATATTTGATGTTAAAGGCAGATTCTACAGGGATAGARCCTCGGCTCATTTGGCTTGTGTCGCTCCAAAGGCTCTAACATATGTACTTACTAGCCAAATTAAGTTATTTATGTATTAACRGAGGGTCTCAGAACCTGGTACGTAAAGGCACCAGCACGGGTCCCTTTAAACCTGAGTGAGTCTGCCACGGATTTCCCAGGAAACTCAACCAGGAGAGTACAAGTAATTTAAAAATCAACTCGTACTTCTGTGGCAAAGCTCCCTGTCCACATTGTCATTGTCTATGAACTTACTGCCCTGACTGTACTTTTCATGTACTTTGTTAGCTTATTTTGCATAGGTTATTTATTCATTTAGTAATTCAGCAGAAGTACAAGTTCAAAATKGAATTGGCATTGCACTGGAAAGATGAAAAAGCATGGAGTTTAAGCTAGTCAGAGCTGTTCACTGATATTTACCCGGCAACAAAGATCTGATCCAGCACTCAGTGAAAGCACTGAAAAATCTTTCTAATGTCTTTTGCAAGGTTCAGATCTGGCCCTGTAGGGACTACACTGTCTTGTGTCTTATCACATTTTGATCACAAGAGAAAGAAAAGGAAAATCTGAAGTGATCAGAACACGTTTATATAAATATGTACATTTGTACCCATATGTCCTTTTCAAAGCCGTATGTTCTTCATTTAAATCCGTAAGAGGAACTTAACTTTGCGTATGCTATTCATTTTGATAAAATCTAAGCTGGAAGACTACACAGAATGAAATGTTCTACAAGGATATTTTGCAATTGTATGAGATGCAGAGAAACTCCCTTTACAGTATGACTAAGACCAAGAATCTAAAGGCATTGGAAATGTCTACAAAAAAATCCATTGTGTCTTAGAAAAAAATAAAATAGTATTTACAATTCTAATAGAAACAAAGTACTGAGACACRTGGTGCCTTTAAGCTAAGTCATCATTTAAAAACAGAAGAAATCTGCAGCGGGATCAGCGTTGTTGTCTGCCAGTGATAAATCTAGTAAGGATCAGACCATCCTCTGGGGCAAACTGAATGCAGCTGCCCATTGATTGTGATGGGGAGCTGCACTTCAGTACTTACATACTCACTTTATTGTTTTGTTTGCTCACTACACAAATCTAACAAGCTCTATCACAGGCTATATATTGACTGTGACCAAAATTATTCTCCATAGAAGAGCTGAAAAGCACCAGGTCATCTGGATGAAGAAATAGGGTAGACGAGTCTTGAGTTTTATATATGACATAACTATGGGAAAACTAGAGCTGAGCTAAACCATTTTATCCTTTTTGAGTTTCAGTTTTGTGGTCTGAAAAACTGAAGGTGGTGATGTTCATACCTCCATTGCAACTCCTGGGCTGCTGGATCAAAGCTGTTTTGAGCCTGGCCAGCTCRAAAAACAAGAGGAGCAAATGCAAAGCTGTGTGCATGTGGCTGTTGCTTCTGCAAGGGTAGACAAGATGCTCGGTCATATGCAATCATTGAAATATCTCGGCCTTTTTTATGTGATAGTAACAGATATAAGTGCATCTAGTGCAAAAATATTTTTTTGCCTGTGCTGCATAACTATTTAGCCACTTATTCAATTGCAATATTGAGTTTTGCAGCCTTTTTTTTTGGAAGGGGTGAGGATGTTCTTGCTGCATAGCCAGAATGAAGAACATGACCAGTAGGCTTTCAGGGTATTTTCACGGCACTACAACAGTGCCTGAAATGAACTGCAGACAAGCATGAGCTCACTTTAAAGCAGTTAGCTCTAGTAGCTATAACAGGCTGCTGTGGCACAGAAAGCTCAGCAAGATACACTGAGGACATTTTCTTTTGCTTCTTGAGCAGCTTTTGCCACACATATTGAACGCCACACAACTATGGCTTCACATAGCCAACCTAACTAATTTATAGCACATTACTGCAATACAGAGATCCCCTCAGGGAGCTACAGACAAGGCTTAGCAAGGAGCATTTGATACACAGCACTTAATCTCTCACACTACTTTAATCGAGAATTTAATGGAAAATAAATTCAAGTTCTCCTTTTGGAATAAACACAACTAAATTAGGAGGATAAAATAGGCAGAAGGGTGTTAGAATGAATGCACTTGTCTAAATCTATCTGGCAAATTCCTAATAATCATTAAAAACCTTCCACGTGGATTAAGCAGAAAACACAACTCTTTTTCCTCCCTAGGCCTTCCTAGCTCTCAAAGGCTGTGACTGAAAAACATTTAGGTAAAACTGATCACTTGGKAAATGGGATATTCTCAAATTTATGAGGCTGAATATCAGATAAAACTGTTCAGGCAGTTCAAAACTGGCTTTGAATTCATTTTCACAAACAAAATAAGTTGCTCATGGCAATGGTACGTTTAGAAATGCAGTCAGAGCTGACTTACAAAAAGAGATATAAAAAGGCTTTACCAATAACTATACGACATAGCTGGTTTTGGTCCTTGTTCCCAATTTCCCCATAGCATCTTTCCAGCATAATGACATACAGATTCCTAAGGGTATAAGCTGGAAGTTGTCCTGCTCACAGGGCTTGGGCTTGTCTCCTAAGTAGGACAGGACTCTGCTGAGACCTCATGGAAGCGGTGCCTGGAAATGACTATGGGCAACACTTTCAAAGGCCCTTGGAGAATCACCTGTACAACTAGCGTCTCTTAAGAGGGCTAAAGTTAATAAGTATTTTGCTTTATTCATTAATATTAGAATTATTTTTAATCCATGCTTTTAACAAGYGTTCAAGGCATTTCATTTCACGGTTTTCAGGCCTTTAGCCCAAGAGTAAAAGTTCTATTTTTAAACTCACTCATGTTACAATCTACAACTCTAACAGTTAGCTGGTATCACAGTATTCACCTTGACACTGGGTGCGATAGCTGGCAGGTGACAGTAAATCCCAGCAGCAGTTATTGAAAAACAATACACAACCTGACAAAGGCTGGTCAGATAAATAAAGATGATTTGAAAATAACTTTGTTTAAAAGGAAAATCATAAAAGAGAGAACTAGTTCACTATACCTATGTCGGCAAATTTCTGTACAGTTTCATAAGGGACCAAATTCTGAACTCTTGCATCAAAAATGTAAGAATTTTTGGTAACAGCCACAGTCTGCTATCTTGCTATTTTTAATATGTTAAAACTGGAGGAACTAAAAGTGTGAAGACTAAAAATGACTAAAAGATTTAAAGTGTGAAATATTTTGCAATTTTTAGATGTCTGGTCTATTGAAGCTTTACGTTTTCCATCATATCTTCACTCTGCAAATATTCCCTTTCAATAACAGGCTGAAGTAATCAGTTTTTCCAATTAACTCTAATAAATTACTATGAGGATTAACATACAACTATAATGCACACAAAAGAAACTATTTACATCTGTTCTAGATATCTCTCCAGTGTGGTCTTCTTCTTCTGAAACATCACACACTTGTCTTTTGATGCAATACCTGGGCACAAATTGTCCTGAATCGAGTGAGGTTCAGACACATACTTGCTCTTTGTGTCCGGATTCACATACAAAGCTCCCACGCCTCACTGAGAAGAAACTGCCGTTTTAGATAGGACAAGTACTTCAACAGCCCCAGATAAGACCCCCTAGTCCTATCATTCAAGAATTAAATTCTTTAGAAAGCTAGCTACCTTGGAGGTTTTAAACTGTACCATGCAATTGAAGTAATTAGGTGCAGAGATAAGTGACAGAAACAAAGATGCACAACTATGGCCAAGCACTAGTAATGGCCCACCAAAGGGTCCTTGCTAGGATGGTGGCAGAAGCAGCTCTAGACAACAGGAGAAGAGGAATAAGACCATGGCGATGCACAGGGGAGGGGATCGAGGAAGGCTCTGCAGGCTGAGGAAATGTGCCAGTGTCATGGGACAGTAAGAGGCAAAATCCTGCAGAGGGGGGGCCCGGTGACACTTGGAAGGTGAGAACAAAGTTGATGAAACTGAGGTGACTTAAGATAAGAAGTCATAGAGGAATGGGAATACATGTGTTCAGGTCACAACAGAAGGGAAGATAATTTAAGCTAGGAGAGATGAACAGCAAGGAGCTGAGAACTGGTTCCCACATTATTCTATACTTAAAGTTAAATGTATAGTTAAGTGCTTTGCTGAAGTGAATCTTCTGGAAGGACAATCTTCTAAGTAACCAGCAAGGAACATTGAATTCCCTTTTACTATATATACGCACAATTCCAGAAGGATAAAGAAACCAAGCCATCTTTCTAAGAATGATTTTACTCTCTTTCCAAGTCAGAGAAAGTGGCAGGCCAACACAGTGCCAGGGCATTAATGTGGAAAGTACTTTAGGACAAGTAAGTCTTGACTATCAAACAACGGGCTGGCTGCTTTTGATCATGCCTCCTGTCATTTACACCTAAGCATGGGAGTCCAGGAATCAGGTAGCAAGATGAGACACTTTTTCACTGCAGCTAAATCTTCGGAACCTTTTATCTTTTCCTTTAGCATTTTTTAGGCATTTTCCTTTGTGTTTCTACATCTTCAGGTACTGCTTTGAGCACATCCCATCCTGTTCATGTCAGAGCAAGAACTGAGGAGAAAATCACACACGCAAGCGAGGTTGTGTAAAACATTAAAAATGATTCCTCTTCAATTAAATGGTATCTAATTCACATCAATTTAAAACTTGAGAGAGTCAGATTCATATTCTTGCTCTATCACAGCCTTCCAGGAGGCACGTTGCTTCGGTGGGAGGAGGAATTCAGCTCAGAGCAACGTGCACTGCTCAGGTATRGGCCTAGGATATATTGCATGTGCTCCAAGACTGGAGCCGCCCAGGGAGACTGACTGCACGGGTGCTTTGCCAATGCGCATGACCCAGGGCCAAACGCGCAAGTGTGCTGGCTGGTGAGGGGTTGTCCTCACTGCACTCCTCAYGAACAGATGACGCTGCTTGGAACGCACCTCTCCCGTACACCAGCTGGGTTATTTTTGCATATTTGAAATAGCTCTGTTAATTCTCCCCTTAGAGATATCGCTGCAATAACCTACTCCCTGCCTGACCTCTAGTCTAACCCTTTTGCATCTCCACTGAGGGCAACAATAAAATAACTTTGCATTGTTTTTAGACTACTTGAGTTGATTTATAGAGACACCTATGAAATAAAGGTCCTTGCAAACTGATACATTTTGTGCATATTTTCATATATCAAAGAAATGAATCCTGATGTTTTAGAAAACATAAAAGTGAAACTCCAATCAAAAGAAGTAAAGAAGGATAAAATAAGAGGCTCATTTAACAAGCAGCTCAAATGTGCAAAAGATTTACATTTCTGTATTATGAATAAAGGAGAATCTTTGAGTACTAGGCTACCTTTCCATCTTATAAGACTTTTGATGTTAACATAAGCATGGTAAATCAAGTACATGCAGTATACACATTATAGAAAACCCCTTAAAAAAGCCTTTCACAATCTGAGGCTGAATCAAAAAGGGAGACCTTATTTATGTATTTAATGAAAGGTCGCACTCATGTCATGCAGGGCGATTCTCAGAGAGGCAAYGTTTTCTACAAAGATGAAAAATAGCGAAATGCCAAAATGAGTACGATTTTAGAAACATGACTACCATAACATCACTGAGTTTCTCATGAATGACAGCACTATAGGACTGACATTTCATGTGCTTCTGCAATGTATGGTATATTTCTATTTAGAGCACGTACAGAAGTTAGTGATGGAGGAAATGATCTAGAAACTATTCCCACTCCCCCAYCGCTCTTTTCAGGTTTAATACGCCACAGCTCAGAATCAGGTATAGGAATAAGCTGAAATGAATAGGACTGCATGGGCAGACTGTCAAAATGTTTTCCGTGATTCACTGGCTACCATTACATACATACATACCRTTCCATAGCCAGCACTCAGATCCACTTCTTCCCCAAAGTTTGAGAGTGAGTTTCTGTCCACCCCAGCTGACAATCCACATCCACCTACCAGAAATGAACGGCCACACAATGTTAACAGGTGAACAGCAAAATCACTGAAAGCCCTTCCTTCTTGCTGCACGTTGTCTTACCTTCCTGGCTCTTGCTTTGTTTATTCATGAGTACCCATTGGTGATATCTTCATATGCTGAGAGTAGAATCGGCTCTAAACATAGCTCTTTTTTTTGCCTTTTTTTTCCCTATTCTATGTTTGAGGCATTAACCTGCGCAAAGCCTGGTGCAATGCTATGTGTCTTAAGAGGAAGATATTTTGATGCCTAGGAGTAAGGACGACTCAGGTATTTCCTGTTTTTTTATTTCCCACTGATTTCCTCCATACTATCAGGCAGAAGGGAAATAATGAGGAATTTAAAGTGAGAACAGCCTTACATGGGCTATCCATGGGCTAAGCATATTCTCAGATTTAGAAGAAACTGAAGGACAACCACCGCCCACGGATAATTGTGTGGTTAGTACCTCGCATATTGGAATACATATGTTCTTGTGCGCCGAATCCATAGTAACCGTTTCCTTCTCTCAGTAGGAGATGTGAGGGCTGAGCGTTTCTGGAAGTCAAGCCACTGCTKTAGGATTCAGATCTATATTGAGAGTGACGGAGGAGGCAGAGGAAGAAAAATCCRAGATAAAAGGAGACAATGCTCATTTTTGCCTCTGAAGAAGCCTCCTCCAGCACCCCTGGATGACCTAGTCTGCAAAGGCTGGCCTTTCTGAAAGCGGTGGTTTCTGAAAGGAAAGTGCCGCCCAGCAACACCTCCTCCTAAAAAGAGAGGTAACTCTCTTGCCTRTGTGAGGGAAGATCTCCACACCATATGCTCGGGTGCACAGAGAGGTGGCACGTGCTGGAGGGCTTTCCTGGGGCTCCCTTTCTCAGTCGGAGGTTTTATAAAATGCGGGAGCAGCATTTCTCAGGGTGTAGGACCCTGGACAATCAGTTTGGGATGCTGTTCCAGCCTGGCTCATTTGTCAGATTTTCTATATAATCTCTTCCAAGAYTACTATATAGAGAACTTGAGATAGGAGGCTTCTATTAAAAGCAACTCTTCTGGGCTCAGTTTAAAGATCTGTTATCATTTATTTTGCTAAGAACATGAGGAAATCTGCTATAGCTTGATTTAAGAAGATGCATTTAAAAAATGAAGTCCCTATGACAAGGCAGGATTAGAACCCTAAAATATTCAAATATTTATGTGTTTAAGTAGGGAGGATATATTACTTAACATACTAGCTGAACCAGTGAACAAAACTAAACAGAAACCAGATAGAGAGTAAACCACAAATGAGATCTTTCATCAAAACTCATGCCAAACAGATAATCATAGGTTTTTAGTACTGGTGGACCACAAGCTAATTATTCACTCTAATCGATATGGGGTGGATAAAAGCCATGCTTCATACTACATCATTAATGCCTAGCAAGAAGATACCTAATAGCTAAGCTTCTAATTACAGATCACTGCCTGGATAGTTGTGCCTTCAATTGGTTATTAATATAAAAATTCAAGCACAGTAGCTTCTAAGTGTTGAAAGCTAYCCACAAAGAGAGTGAGATTTGAGGAAACAAGATAAGAAACGTCCTCATGCTCACAGAATTATCTTCAACTCCCAGAGTGCGTGGAACATCTCACTAACGGGGACTGGAGCATATGCACATCTCTGTATCTCATCTCTGCAAATTTGACAGGCAGATTTCTTGGATTCTATATTTTACCTTGTCCTAAAGAAGAAAAAGAGATCTTAAGAACTTACAAAGCATGCTAAGACATTGCTACATAGCCAATTATGTTCTAATACATAATTTGTGATACATGATTAGTAGACACTGTTTACTGTACAGCACTGGCATAGCCCCAAAACACTCCATAATTAGATATTTGCAATACCAAGACAATGCACATTTAGCCAAATAGCCATTTTTAATGTATATAGTGCATTGTGGTCCATGCTTTTAAGTTGAAAAGAAATAGTAAGGTATTGAAGAACAGTCTTTCTCCCATTCTTCAGCAAAAATATACTTGAATGAAGTCCCATTTGAGAGAGATAGGTGAAAACTTTCCAGCACAGTGAGTATCTTAAAATATAATTACTGCCTGGTACTTATTCAATAAACTAGAAATATTATTCATTTCTTTACTCTAAATCAGTAACTGAAAGAGTTTTGATAACAGCCAGGATCTGATAGTTTAATGGAATTGAAAGTTGGGTATCTTGGAAAAATAAAAAACCCTGGCTACCTTGGAAAAATAAAAAACCCTGGCTGACTTGCAAGCTTGCAAAATTTATGTTTAAAATAACTCTAAAAGCTTGTAAGCTCAAGGCAGACATAATTAATGCAGCAATTTTAGCTGAAGCATCAGTGCTGCTGCATAGATAAATTGATTGTTTGGGACAAGTGAATGGAAGGGAAAGTTGGCTCTGCCACCGGCTTCATGGAGGCGCTGCGGCTCCAGCAACAYGCACAGAGTTAAAGCAGAACATGCAGCTTGAGGCTGTATGGACCAGGGTTTGTGGTTGTGTTAAATTACAATATATACATGTATTTGGCATAAGATAAATGTTACTGAACATTTATTCTACTCTGACCCTAGGAGTATTTAAAACCACCTATATGGATCTCATTTCCACGGGAAGCTGTAGAAGACTAAAGCAGAAGCTGTTCTAAGAGTGATTAAACAGATTTCTTAAGTCTGCAACTGCTGGTTCTTGAAAACKGAGAAAGTTTGTGGTCCAAAAGCTCTACTCTGCATGATTTCCCTGAAAAAAACTCACTAGTCAAAGGAATATCTACATTACCAAGCAGAATAAAGGATCACGCTACAAAAGCCTTATCTTCTCATACTCACGGCATTTGATTTCTGGCCACTGGTCAATAGCTGTTGTTCGAGGCAATGTAGTACGATGTTGGCGAGAACTCAGTCTGAGCTGACACAGCAGACACTGCRTCTGCTTCTCCTCACAACAGTAGAGGGCTTTCTAAAACAAACGTCMTAACTCAGATGAAAAGAAAAATCAGATTAAATAGTAGAAAATTAAGTATTTAAGACAAAAGAAATCTAGGACAAATATATCAAGTAGAAGACAACACATTCTGTAAACATGCAAAGTCTTTCTTTAGAAATCTTCACTAGACTTCTAAAATTCTGGAAGTCCCAGAATTTGAACACTACAAATAAGAGGCTGGGCAGTAAAAAGGAAATGTGTCTTAGCTCTAAATTGGCCTGTAGCCTGGAATCCCCATCAAGCGTCTTCTGCCTTGAAGCCTGAATATATCACCAAAAGCAGTTAATTTATCATTCTAAAACAAATCAAGAGTTCTTCCAGCCCAATACCACATCTCTAGGCACAGCCAGTGAGGAATACTTCTGAGAAAGCATCTCTAGTTTACATAATAATAATACATTAAGTGAGAAACACAGATTTGAAGAAACTCTGCTTATATACACATTGTTGTAAAGATGAAGTAATCCTACTTAAATCAGAGCCATCCATATCTCTGAGCGTAAATGGAAGAAGACTGCAGCCCACGACCTCCTTAYGTTCACATTCAACTGGCACAACCGGAAATTGTGGCATTTGGAATAAAAGCCTATTCTTATCAAAAATCTCACTATGCTTTGCATCTTACTGGTAGCGACATGTACTGAAAGCAAAGTGTGATTTTCAGGCAAGTCTGGMTTGTCAGTAAAATCCCACAATCTAGACATGAGGATATCTATTTGCAAAATGATCCAAGAATTAGGGAAGTCTGTAGGCTTTGACTGGGTTTGCTCACTATCTCTTAGAGGCTTCCCAAGACTTAAGGCGGCCAGGGCTCTGCAGCTCCTTCCGTGCCAGTGGCCGAGGAGCCCTGCGAGCAAGCGCTTAAACCCCTGCTCAACACCGCCCCCGTGGGTTGCCACATCGGCTGGAACAACTGAGTCATATACACCAGCACACGACTGCCTAAAGTCTTTGCAGCAGGAAATGTGTCTTGCTCTGCGACTTGTAAAGCCCTGATCTCATCATTAAYGTGTATCATTTAGTCACAATATTGTGCAACTTAATGATGTTACTCAGCATGTTTTTGATGAAACGTAATTTTTCAAACACAACAGTCTCTTTCCTCAACAAAATATCTTTGTAGCTTCAGGTAGATGAGAACTACAGTAACAGCTCTATAGCACTCTTCGTCTGGATAACTCCCTCCCGCATTGCACTGGGAATATTAAAGCCATTATCAATAGTGGGACAGATTTTGAAAGTGGAAAAGGTATTTTTACCTTTTCCTTTTCTTAGCAAAGCTGAGCATTTTATTTTCGGAACTAGTGACAAGACTGTGTCCTGGATGAGTCTCTGGGCAAATGAATTTGATGTGTCACCCAGTTATCACAAAAACGCTGAGCAGAAATGTTCAGGGAAAGTTCTGACTTGTGCCCCTTCCCTCCACGCCTYATTGCTTATCATTTGAGAGCAGTCAGCTCTCTTTGGGGGACAACAAACGCGGCACACGGAGCCGCCGGTCTGGTTGTGCTGTGCAATCTCCCATAATCTCGTGGTCTTGTTGCTGTCATGGTGTCTGAGCTACACAAGGTGACTTACAGTGCACAGGGAATAGGAGAAAGCATTTTCTTTAGTAGCAAATAAAGTGACATCACTAACAAAGAGCATAAATGGGAAAAATATTTCTGAGGCATTCAGATTTATTTCAGCTGGTCCTTGAATGCCACTCATGGCAAGAAAAGTATACATAAATCCTTTCATGTTAACACTTATTTAGCATTTATTCTGATCCTTCTGGGGAAGGGAGTTGTTGAAATACTGAAATAAGTAAAGGCCCAGAATGGTTAACTGTACACAATAACCAGCAAACACAGAACACCAGATTTCCCAATTATTCTTGAAAGCATTAGACACATAATTATACAGTGCATTTGTGATGCTGGAATGAATGACATAAGCTTAAAAAATTAAGAAGAGAGTCATTGTTTGTGATTAATATGATCTAAACAAAAACTGATGGAATAGTAGGTTATTCCTATAACCCACAGGATTTTGTCTCA
>NW_028185039.1:8544972-8572631 GCF_003343005.1 Rhea americana | reverse complement strand
CTGGACACCATACAAGGCATCTCGGCTTGATGAATCTGAGGAATCTGTTGCAATTATTTGAATGTTCTGATTGGCTGAACATTAAACTGGTCATTTCTTCAGAAATGCCTTCTAAACAATGAATGCAATGCTTGGCATTTTAAGAATAATTTTCCTAAATATTTTTCCTGGGTTCTTTGTACAGGAAGGTTATTTATTCCATATTCTTTGTGCAGTTTGCCAGATAAGCATGATGTCTGACAGCAGAAATAGGTTCTTTCAGCAATGATAAATTTATAATGGCATACAAGACTTTTGACTGCTTGTGAAGTTCCCTAATTAATTCTTACATATAGTTCCATTGGCAACGAAATTTATGTTTTGAGCAAAATTGAAGCTCAGAGGAGTTACTGAACATTCTGTTCCTTTTTGTAGATCTTGTGTTTAATGCCACGTGTTGTTAATCTCTTTGCTTACTAAGGGGGCTACCATTTATCACTCAGGTGACACAAACTGCCTCTTATTATCRGAGGGAATAACCCTCAATAAAGCTCACAGCTGCCGAGTGGCTGCACACATTTTGGGTATGTCCTGAGGCACCAGCCTAAAGGCTGTCATTAATCCCACCTGCATCTTATTTCAGGAAAATCATACATCATAGATTTTCCTTAGTCTCCTTAAAAAATGGCTTGGAAAATGTCATGGCCCTGACTTTACAGTGGATCTCTATCCAGCACACACTGAATTATAGGTAACTGCTGATTGTACTGCATAAACTGAGACAGTGAACATTTGAGCTATAACGCTCACAGAACACAAATAACCCAACTGAATTCTGTCAATAAAAGACCTACCCAGCACTGTGCTTCCATAGGGTTTGCTGTGATGACTCTGTTAATGACTGTACTATATTCTCCACAAATCACAAGGATTCCAGTTTAGTCTTAAAAATTTCTTAAGTATTTATTTTTAAGCATTTAATCTAATCTACAGAAATTGTTCCTTTCCTCGCTTTTTCCTATACTGTGAAATTTCACTAACTGTGAAATTGCATAGAAAAATGGTGTCCCAATCACTTTGCTCAAGGAAATTCTAACTAAGATTGACATGTAAAAAAAGATATTAATATCATATGCATTTTAGCTGGAATTGTATCCTGCAAAGATCAAAGCTATTTTTAGTACAAAGAGATTATGAGCTTGACAAGTTTTTAGTGTTCATTTGTACGACAGAAAAAAGTATCCATGGCCCTTAATTCCCAAGAGTACACCAAACGTAAAGACTTAACTCTGCAATGGCAAACATATCAAAGGAGGCTGGTTTTGAAAAGGAAATGATCAGACTAGCATGTCCCTGATGAAAGGCTATGATTCTTCTTTAAGCTTTCAGTAGTTTTAGCAATTTCAATCCTAGCTCTTTCACATTAAAATACGGAAAAAGAAATTCTGAACAAGTCAGCAATACAACACTTCAGTAAGCATTTTYCCATGGAGTTGTCCATCCTATTTTTGAAAACTCAATCTCCTCCCAGAAAAGCAAGTATTTGGTTCAAAATATATAACCACCAGAAAGTTTGCTTATGCACTCTTCACTGTGGCCTGGCCCAAACTGCACTGAAATCGGAAATTTCCCATTGACACCARTGGAGGTGGTACAAGGCTGTGGGTGCCCACCTACCCCACTTTTCTGGCTTTCAGAAATGGCTCTGGGATCTCAGAGAAGGCTTGAATGTAGAGGAGGTGGTGGGAGGGCAGAAAGGGCTAGAAATTTTTTSATCATTTGAGGCCTTTTCTCCTTATTTTTAATCACTAGACTGTGACCTGGAAGGCTCCTACAGAAATCAGCACAGATAAATCTGACACTAGCCAGTACCAATGACCAGTACTGATTTGCCTGGCAAAATATAAGGACAGAGAAAGCAGGTGATGCTACAACCCCTGGATACTCACCTGGAGTTTAACAGTCTGTACTGCAGCTAGGCCTGCTTGAGCCAGAAACGATCTCTTTAATGAAACAAAAATTAACAGGGAGCTGTTAAAATATAATTAGTCCAATCCATTTTAGAAAGTACATAAAATTTTAGTGTTTGCRAAGTGCATAGCGAGGAGCATAATCTCAAAAGGTTCAAGAGCAGCAATGTAAATAGCTGAAGTCTCAAAAATATTGTTAAGTGACCTCTAATGCTAAATTTAAATGTCCACATCCTCATCCAAAGATTTTCTTTTTTAATACAGCAATTAGATGACTGAAGCAATGACCAGATAAAGATGAAATCCAGCAGAATGCCAAGTTTCATATAAGACCAAGATGCAAATACCAAGATAACATCCTTTTTATACTTTTACCCTCATTGCCTATGCTATTCTGTCTGCTTGACCCAGCCTACAAAATCTGCTCAAAATATCCATATGCATTTACATATAAAAAGTAAAAGAAGAATAAATAAGGGAAAATCAAAACTTATAGGTAGTAGCCAGTACTCAAGCTGCAATCAAGGTTTTGGGGTTGAAGTTTTTGTTGTTGTTTTTTTTTTAAAAAAAAAAAAACTTTCAAAGATACTGAGGTCAGTTCCTAACTTTTTTCCTTTCTATGCAAAAGAGCAGTAGAATTAATGAACTTAGATTTCCTGTAGGTTTTGCTCTACATCACTTTACTTTGTCCTTTCGGCACCACAAAAATTGCAGCTCCCTGGCTGTTACGGTATCCTCTAGCACTTCTAGTTGCATCATGCTCCCCCTCCAGCAATGCACTGTCTGCTTAGCACAGCCCCTAACCATGAGCCAGGAATATTCCGCACATCCTATTGATGGTTCTAAGCATATACACACATATGCTGACTTCAAAACATTTAAAATATTGCAAACTATTAAAAAGAGGAGGTTTTGCACTCAAGCAGCTATAAGAAAGGAAGTAAGGGAAGAAATGAGAGTCTAGAGCGTGAGAGAAGTAATGATGAGAATCGCTGCGTACCCACTTTTGGCAGAGGTGTTATTTATCCCCACTTCGTTCTTAGACAAAGGATTAATTTCCACCACTTTTTCTCACTTTCCAWCAGGTTTCCCACTGAAATGAACAGAAGCAGGTGAGATGTTCAGCAGGTGAAAACTTAGACCCCATGAAGTCAACTTTGGATGTCAGCATCATCTCTGCCACACTCCAGCATGTTGCTGCAAGCTGAACTGAAGGAAAGATAYTTGGGGTGTGTGCGCACACCCTCCTGTGTCACCTGCCGAAGCAGCGAAATCCCAGCAGCCCTGCTGCCCAACACTCTGTTCCTCATGCCTGCTTTTCCCTCAAAAGCTATTTTGATAGGGAGCACAGGATACTCTCATTCACGTTATGTTTCTGTACCATGCTGTATGAAGTATGAATGTTCTCATCAGAGCCAATACAACATAGGTCATGGGTAATCTTCCTTGGGTAATTAATCTAGAAACCTATTTGTGCAAAAGTACTAACAAAAGCCCCAAAGCTTTTGGTACCTCTCACAGCATTAGGAAGTATCTGACTATCCTTGCTGCATACCAAGTCCTGAGCATAGGYAGTGGGACAGCAGTTTCTACTGATGAGCCAAAACTGGGAACATGAATCACACTGCTGTCAGCAACTCTGYCATGACTTCCACCCTTTGGTGCTCACACCAGGTCTTGGGACTCTCCAGGCGTCAGACCTCCTCAGGCCAGGGTTGTGGGAAAGGAGACATTTCATCAACTACTGTGGTAGCTGGGTGGGAGGGATGCACTTYCAGGCCAGGCACCATTCCCATGCACACTGCCAGTGCATGTTTCCAGGCTTACAAGAAGGTCTGGTTTTAGGTGGCCCTAAAGAAGCAGCTTTCTGGGCTGCTTTCATATCCTACTTAAGTCGCTCTTTATGCCTCATCTGCCAATAACCTCCCCTTACTGCAAAGAGGATACCATGTTTAATGAATCTGCTCAAGATTGATTCACTAGTGGTCATTATGATGGAAGACACCCAAGATAAACTGTTCTGACATCTAGCTGCAGAGCTCTTCCACTGATTGCTGTGTGTCCTTGGGCAAGTTACTTCAGGTTTGCCCTTCGTTTCCCTTGTGCCACAAAATTAGAACATGACTTACACTTTGTGACTTACACCAAGATCTCTGGATGGGAAATATTTTATAGGCGAGAACTATATTATGCAGACACATTCCTTTACCTGCCATCATTCATTTATAAACTGAAATGCATTTGCTGTTAACTGTCTTTCTTTAAATCGAGACTGTCCCGTTAGCTTTCCTGCCTGTTCAAGACTCATTGATAGCATTTATAATGTAAGCGCAATTTGAAGGATTTGTCTCATCTCGTTAAGTTGCTTAGAAAATAGGAACAGAGTAGATGAGATTAATTGAATGGTTAAAATTGGGGGGGGAGCTTGATTTTCAATGCAAGGCATGTAACARGCATGTGCAGCAAGGAAAAAAAACAACAGATAAAAATAGCGTAACTATTTCAAATTCTGTTTTCTGTAACAAAGCAGTTACARCAACATTTGTAAAATATAAGCTCACATTAGTCCTTCTTACAACTCCTAATAGTTTTCCATGGGAAGAATGTCAAAAATACAGCCCATGAGCCAGACTGATCCCTCCAAGTACTTTAATCTGGCCTGCAAAGCCCACGGAGGACTGTAATCCGGCTCCAGCCTGCCAGTCCGTGCTGAAGGCCCCACACTGTTCACGCTTTCTGCTGGCTGCCAGGTTCCTGCAGGGCGGATGTCACGCATCGCCCAGCAGCCTGGCCCCCCTCCCTGCACCACTCTGCCATGGGACGACTGACAAGTAAAGCATTTTAGAAAAGAAAACTCTCGTGTCTTAACAAAACCGCTCGACTGATAGGAGTTTCACAGCTCTGATAAGTGCAGTGCCCCTAAACAAACATCTGCCAGCAAAAGCTGCACTGCAAAATTGCAGAATCGCTACAGGAACGAGCACTTTCACCCTTGGAAGGGTGTCACCTCGTAACGCTAATTGCCACTGATACTTCTCTAAATTAGTGACTATTAATAGATTCCTGCGGAAGATAGTTGCGCTGGAAGAGCTCTGAAAGGACTCCGTGTGCCAGCTGTTATTTAAGGGACAGCGTTTCTCTGTCAGGCACCCCGCACGGCATCTCACGCCAGTCTCGGTGCACCTGGGGCCACGGCCCAGCTCAGGGGAGCACTGCCCTCCCTCTGCTCCTGCGCAGGAGGAACTTCACAGCTTCCCACCCCTTCTTCTGTACGGGCCTTAGCAGCTKCTGATTTACCCCAAAATGATCCCAAGGAAAGCAAAGATTCATTTTCAGCCAGATCAGTTGTCAGCTAGTGAGCTGACCTGACCTGCTGCAGAGCAGCCTGGTCAGAAGAGCAATGCCGAAAAGGGAGCAGGAAACACGACTGGGGCAGAGCTGGACTGGGCTACCCCTTCCACAGCAGCATGCATTTAGATCAGCTCAAAGCAGTGAACCACACTCAAAGTCAGCAGCTGGAGGTGGACACGGTGTCTACCCCTCCCCATAGTAACAAAGCACTGGTGGAAGCAGGACTCAAACCCATCCGAGCGTTGGAGGGCTAGCTTCAGTGTGCATGTCTTAAACATAGCAGAAAGTTTCTTGATCTGTCAATGCCACATTTTACTTCCACAAGTACTTAAGCAAAAATATTCAACTTTTTTTTTTTTTAACTTACACTTAGAAAATGTAAAGCTAGGATTGAAAAGTAAGGCAGAAGTGAAGTCATTTGCCTTTATCAGCCCTTGATTTCACAAAATATGTCAGAGAGAGAGTGGGTTATAACTAACAATAGGTCTTTTTTTTCCAAGAGGTCTCGGGAGACGTCATTTGGAGGTGGTTAAAAGAAATAAAATAGGTTGGCTCTCCATGGGCAAGGTAGGGAAAGTAGGTTTTTGTGTGGGGGTGCTACAGAAAGAACAAAGGCAGAATATCTGCTGAATCACCACAGTCTATCCACCACACTCAAACAGCTCTAATTCTCCTGAATTTGCAGTACTCAGTAATCAAGCAATAGTGCTACTGAGAGGCATTTTAACCAACACTATAATGATCAAACAAAAACAACTCCATAGCTCTTTTGGATGACATCTATTGCTGTCATTCATACTCAGATAAATTTGTTGGCAAAGGAGGCATGAAYCTTCTGAGAGCCAGCACAGGGGTCTTTCTGCTGATGGAGTCAAATGATTAATTCCATGATAATCACTGTGGGAATTCACTTGAGAAATACATCAATCAAGGCAAAATTCCCCTATCAGCATTTTCAAGAAGATAAAAAATGAATTCAAATAACGAGTGAGGTCAAGAAAGCAGCTATGATGGGGAAAGAAGAAAACAGAGGAAAGAAGGCAATTAAACGGAGAGAGCCGTGATTACTCAGTACGCAAAGCTCGGGGCAGCGCTCSTGTGATGCTCCCTGCAAAGCAGCAAGGGTTCCCAAGTCTCCACTGAGTTGCACAAGCTAAATTCTTCTTCCTACAGGCTTTACAACTGATACCAAATCCAAGAGTGACAAAAACTTCCAGTTTGCTTTATTAATCTTTAAGAGTAGGAGAATGTTTTGTATCACAATTTTTAAAGACATATATCGCCTCCTTCTGGCTGTAGAAGGAGATGGAACAAGGATTTTTGTGGGGTTGTCTTGTTTGCTTTAGGAGGATGGTATTGGTGATTAATGCTTGTTATTACCCTAGAGAAAAGAGAGAACRTCTCACACGTGCAATGAACAGCCAAGCATATAGCAAAGTTTATCATCTTTGGGAAGAATCACTGCGAATTCATTGCTTCATTTTGCAAGGTGACATCTGGCTTTAACTACCACTGACTTCAGGGYTTGCAGGCTTACACTCAGCACCAGACAGTTCAAAAAACTGAATTACCAAACAGAACAGCACAAGTAAGGAACTACTCATGGTAATTTTGCGAGAGAATCTCATTCTCAAAGATTACCCCATTTGCCTCTGTGGGCATGTCAGATTCTTGCCCCCACCCTGACTGCGTCAGTAGACGTAAGACACATCTATTCTCAACTTTGCACCATCTTTCATGGGTGCCACCATTACCTGTGTTCATCGCTGTCCATGGGGGACGCAGTTGCCAACTCCTGGGTTTTTCCACACCRGGACTGGGAGCTAAGACCAGCTGTGCAGGCACACGAGGGCCGACTTTAACCAGCTATCTTGGATAACAACAGCAGGGAAGTTACAGCGAGGAGTTCAGCCTCCTCCCGATAACAGCATTCAGGACTTAAATACGGACTCATTCTTCCAGCTTTAAACACCTAACTAGAATACCTAATTCAGGAGAACAGTCATTTTGTACTCCCTCAATAGTAAATGCGGCTAGGCAGACACCTCCAGAAAATTAGCAGATCGGAGACTGACTCATACTCCGGAGGTGTTTGTCTCTCCAGCGACACGAGGAAACGGAGCGCTTCGCCCCGCACAGGCCCCGCAGTTACGACCTCAGTCAGATCTGCAGGGGAGCAAGGTGCGCGTGGGCTGCTCCGCGCAGCGCCCAGGTGAACCACCCGGCACTGGGGACGTGCCGAATCTGTCACCGGCATTTAACTGCTGCTGGTAGCCAAGCTACAAAACGAGGCCTGCCTGGGATTTGTCTGCACCTGGTGCCCCAGCTGGGGATACGTTTTCAAAGCACAAACGACTATAGCCATATTTTCATTATGGTCCCATGACGGAATTTCAAAGGCAGCAACAAAACTGACTGAAAAACAGGGAAATTGCTTCGTGAGAAATTCTTAATTATTTTTATTTCCTACCTTCAGCAATTCTCACATTTATTTTCTCTCATATACATTTTCTCAGTATTTTAGTTTCCTGTTCTATACTACAGTGCAAAAATTATTGTCATGTGGGAAATGAAGCGGCTGTGGGCTGCCTAAGCTCTTCTTGATCAGGAAATATAACTTTATCTGCAGGTACCAACTCCAGACAGACAGAGGCTAGTGTTTCCTGTTCTGTTGTGTTTGTGAGAGAGCTGATGAATCCTCTTTTTCAGTTCTCCGCAGGGCTGTTGGACATGACCCAAACAAAACTTCCGGACAACTGACCTCCGTCTCCAGCCAGATACGCTGCTGCTGAGGGATCCTTGTGTCATGTTTTCTGAGGATTTTGACAAAGATAATGTCACAGTATTTGCTTGTGCTGGGTACCCCTTTTTGKCTTGGTTTGTTTTAATACAGAAAATAGCTTCTTATGCTTCTACATATGCCCAACTCATCCATCCCATCACACATACATCACACRCAACGGGAATTTTTAGTTCTGCTGGTGATATGACACTAATTTGAGTGGTAAAAATGTCACACCTGAATGCTATGCCTTATGAAACCATGCCCCAAAAGTGGAGATAAGATGACTGAGTATTCCTACTACACTTCCCTACCCAGCTCTGCCAGAACATTTTTTTTTAAATAACTTCATATATCCTAGCCTGCAAGAATAGCAGCCCCTGTAGGAAAATTAAATTGGTTCTTTTCTTAACTATCTTTGCTCAATACCAAAGGCTTTTTTATTTTTTCTCTCTCTACAAGGTAGGAAAAAAAAAGATAATATTGTGTTATTAATACTGAGTTTTTCTTCYGCTTTTCCCACCTTCTTTCCCATGAGTTGTCCAAAACCTTGTGAGCATATCCAGCTGCCTGCAACTGCCAGGCATGGAAGTGCACACTCCAATGTTTCCTGAGGGTTTGAACAGAAAACATTTTACACTACACAGCTGGCAACTGGCCGCAAGAAAGAAAAGCCACTATTTACAGCTGTTCCTGCTTCTTGTTTAAATGAGCTACCAGTTAACAGCTATGGAACTGATGCAATTCAAGATCACATATAATTAATAATACATCACAAGTAATTGGTGATGCAGTAAAAGAGTAGCAGAAGTCTGGGGGGATCCGAAGTACTGCAAACAAAGCAATACACTTTGTGATTCAGCAAGGAGGAATTAATGACTTCAAGCCCAAAATAGAAATGTGGTCAGCTTGCATTAAAAAAAGTTTGATCCTCCTTTCTCTATAATGGCAAATGCTCTACTGATGAACAAAAACTTCTCTATAAAACTTTGCTGTATGATTCAGCAAAGAAACTAAAGTTAAAACTTTTGAAAATATTACTGAAAATTTTAAACTTTGTTTTGCAAAGAGATTATTAGCTACTGCTAGATTTCTATTCACAGTACAAGCTGCAGCTTAGTCTAACTTCAGACATTTGCAAGAAATCAAGACTATAAAGCCAATGGGAAACAGAGAGAGTTATTTGTTCTGTTTATAAAGTATCCTGCGTGTTGGAACGTGGCCCATTATTGGGGTTTTTCATACTATGATGATACAAATAGTAAATAATAATAATAAACCCAGGTCAACATAAGTGAACTCTACTTTTCTGGATTTTATCCTTTCAATAGACTAAATGAAGTGTCACCACGAAAAACTTAGCTTTTCCATTTCCAGCTTTGGAAAATTCATAACTATATTACTATATTAAGTTAGGTTTTCCATTTAATATTTCTGGCAGATGTATAATAGATTTGTAGTAACATTTAGTAAACAAATTCATTATGCTTCTCATTAAACTGCACTAAGGGGAAGAGGGAACCTTTCTCTATTATTGATTCTCAGGGGCAGTCTAGCATGAAATTTCTGATGTAGCTTTTTTGAGGATTAAAAAGTTGAGCATGAAAATGTATTATTGATTGTGCACTACAAAGTACAGTATACTGCTCATCCAACTCATATATTATTGATTAAAACACTCAAGAGTTCTAACCTATCACTCAGTCTCTCCAAGCTACTACTTTGTCATGAGGATGTAAAGGTACTGCACTTGGAGATTACACTTTCTGAGAAGTTTGGAGAATTAGCAGAACAGCTATAGGGAGTTTTTTGAAAAGGCTTTGTTTATAATCTTACAGAGCCTACAATCAAAAAAGGGGCTTCAGGCTGTCCTTGAATCTCACACCTAAGCGTATGGACGTACTCAATGGAAAATCCAACCCATATTAGCCAATGTGAATTTCATAAGTGGTTGGTGACACAGGGTGTCAAACTTGGGTCTGAAAACACCCATCTGCGTATGCTAAAAACAAAAGAAAAAGTTGCTTCAATTTGCAGCTGGTATGCCTGCAGCTAGCGCAGAGTGAAAAATGTTTTTTTCACTCAGGAAGCATCTCTGCAACTCAGCACCTTGACAGCTTTTCCCAGAGGGTGGAGTACTGGATGCACCACCCTCTACTTGGGGCTGAAACTGAAGGTGTCACCTGCACAACATGGGCCAGATCTGGTGGTTGTCTCCGCAGGGCTGGATTCTTACACCTCATGGAGCTGACTTTTCAAATAGTGGTCAGATTTTGCACATTGCATTTATCATATACATTATTTTAAATATCTTTGTAAAGGAGATATTTTTAGATTTACATTGATATAAGGAGAAAAAATATAAGATAAAAAAATTAAAATGTAGACTTACTACAGAGAATTCCCTCCTGAATTGGTTTGAGGCTTAGAATCTTGCTGTATGTGCATAAGGACAGAAGTGAGAAAAACAGCATCACCAGGGTGATGGTCACTTGTTAGATTTCATAGAATGTTTAATTCTATGAAAAGCTGAACATTGTAGAATTGATGAAACCTCTTTCTTGAGTGCATCATTTCTCAAGTAACACAGGTTGCCACCTCACTCACAGAACGACTGTAGAATATGTCATTATGTATTTCATGAATGATGCGAGTATTTTAAAATAAACCAAAAACTATTATTTTCTATTCATTGGCCTTAGTTAGAATTCAAAAATTGATCTGTTATGAAAATCAAGTTAAAAATCTTTAAATTGCAGCTTTACAAAATGTCTTTTGTCCAGATCTGGCATCATGAATTTTATATTGCTCAGCTGACACTAAAATGAAAAAGTGGAAAAATCAAGTTCCCAGGCACCAGGGCAGCACCATAAATTTCTCGTCGACAGACTCATCAGCGTGGCTTAACTTGTATGTATTGTTTTCCCATTCTCAAAAGGCTATTCAGGTTCAAGGCCAAATACTGAASTACTATGCAGATGTAAGATAAATTAAAATTAGAAAATTCATTGAAGTTAGTCTGCTCCACGGTCTGGCTCCAGAACTATTACAACAAATCTTGCAGCCAGCAATGACTTTGGAGAACGCATGCTGGAACCAGCCTGACACCACTAACCTCCTTCAAAGGGGTCACTAACCACAAGGCTTGTGAGCAGCAGCCAGTTTCCTGGAGCTCTCCAGAGAGTGAATTTGAGCTGATATCGACATTTTTTGAATTAGAGTAAAATCAAGGAGTGTGGTGCAGAAATGAAAGATACAAGATGAAGATCATCTAAAATTCAACATCCTCTACCACAGGAGCTGATATTAGGGCACAGAGAGGCTCCATCCGTGGAGATATTCAAGACCCAATTGCACAAGGCCCTGAGCAATCTACTGTGGGTGACCCTGCTTGAGCAGAGAGTTGGACTAGATGACTTCCAGAGGTCCCTCTCAATCCCAACCACTCTGATTTTGCAATTTCACAGTTGCAGTAAGCAGCACAGGAGATGGTGGTGCAGGCAGGATGGAAGGAAAGGGGCCAGAGGAGYGCTGCACAATGAGCATATAATGGTTAGGAGCCCATTTCTTCTTTTACACCAGTGCAAAGAGGGGGCAGCTTCAGAGAGCAGTTGCATTGCCACAGCAAGCAGTGCAGAAGTAGGCTCCGAAGGGCCACCCGACCCCTACAGCAGCCTGACACCTCAATTGCCAGGCTTGTATCTCCTGCTCACTTCAAGGACTCAGTGCCCAAACCCTGTGCTTCTGTAGGTTTCGGTGTTTTCAAACAAGTGCTTAGAGAGGCATCGGAAGCACTTATGTGATGATGCTTACCGTGGCAGACATGGTGCTGATTAATGCACATGTTGGTAAGCTGAGATGCTGCATTAAATGCCACGTGCAGGGGCAATCAGGGCTGGCCTTTCATCCCCCAGACTCTCAGAGCCTCCAATGCTCCTGCCATGCTCCTGCCACATCAGCAGCAGCAGGACACTGTGGTCACCATGAGGCAGGCAAGGACATTGGCTCCTCACACCCGCAGCCAGGCAAGAGCTCCATGAGTGCAGGGCTACTCCACTGGCCGTGGGGAGGGCCAGGCCTGAGCGATTTCCATTTCCACTATGAGACAGAAGTCACTGCTTGGCGACTTCTGACTCCCAACTCCCTTCTTGTGCAAAAGTAAAAAGCAGCTGGGGAAGGGCAAAGAAGATCCACTTCACACAGCTGGAGCTTTTGATCCCTCTAGAACTAATTGAGTTCCTGCACTCATCATGTGCATATCTGTGCAAATAAAGACTAAAACATTGGGATATCTCTCACAAGCCCCAGGCTGCCCACCCTGCTCAGCGCAGCAGAGCCACAGCCAGATAAACYGCAGCTGGGTAGCTGACATCACGAGGGCTTATTTGAACCGACAGTAAAACTCTTGGTGAAATATGGATTGAAACAATAAACCAAAATTGCCTACAATATTATTTCCTGTGGTGAACCTAGACCATCCTCCCACTGCCTTTGGTCTCAACCTTAATAAAGTGATGTCAGATTTATAGGATCATCTCTCCTGCTTGTGCATCCGTGAAGCAGTACTAGATTTTGCAAGTGAATCTCCTAGATAAGAAACGGAAATCAATTTGTTTCTTTTTCTTTCACCTGCCATGAAAAAAAAAATATATTCTCTGGGGCTAAGCAAAAGATTGGCGGGGTATGAGAGTACCGTGGGGGGAAGGTATCTGCAAGCGCAAACATGTTCCCAGGAATGAAGAATGCCCCCATATTTTCCCCATAGATCTTGGAAAGGAGATGAAAAAGTGAAAGCTGGGAGAGCACTGGAAGAAACATAAAACAGCAGCCACCATCTGGAACACCCAGGCAGCCTTTACACTGCTCTTAGTTTATTTTTCAGTAGTAGAATCTCCTGCTTGTGATTTATTACTGCCTTCTGAAGTTTAAAGAGATATTTTCACTCTARCAGCCACTGAGGAAATCCTCCAGGAGAACAGAGAGAACAAGATCCAAAGGAGAAGCCTGGCAAGGAGATTCACACCTACTACCAGCCTTTCTTCTACTTCTGTTTTCCCCAGCCAACCCTTCATCTCCTCTGAAACAGTTCCYGCTTCCTGCTGATTCATCAGCAAGGCAGCACGACACCTTTCTCTCACTTAACGTGCGGAGCAGCTCAGACACCGGAAAGCATGGCCAAGGGAGCACCACAACGCACCAGCCCACAGTGCTACTTACGCAGTCCGGTACTGCCGAGGACCTGACAGCACGTAACGGATCCCAGACCTCCGACAAGCAAGACCAAAGATGTGCTTACGCTGAACTGCGACACACACCCTTACTCTTCTCCTCACCACCTCTTTCTTTCGGGACAAACCAGAAGCCGCCAGGACCCTTAAAGCCTCGTTTGTGGTGGATTATTCACTGTTATTAGACCGTTGCATCTAGAACCACCAGTCCAGGMAGTTATATTATTACAACCTTGCATAAGCATATGATAAGAGGAACAATATAGGTGTAACTGATGAACAGATACAGAAGAAGATATGGAAGCAATTTTGACCAGGATTAAGGAAAGGAATGAGCAGTGGTTTCATCTGAGAGAAGATTGGGAGCAGATAAGGAAAGCAAYGTGATGATTTTCAGATTTTTTGCAGTGCATAATTTTCTCAGGCATAACTGATCTTCCTCCTGCTGTTTTCTGTGAGATATATTGTAGGTTCTCCCTGTTCTGGAAACCTGCTTTGTGAGGACATGACAGAACCTCCCAGTAAAGAGGGAGAAGCACACACAAGCAGCTCAAAAAATATCAAAATATAGAGAYTGATAAAACAGTTTTTTAGCATCTCTTGCTTCTTTAAAAGAAGAGGAACGTCATGTTTTCTCACTGGCAGAAGCTGGTCRGTATGCAGGAGAAATGGTGACTTCTATCCACTCATGAAACCAGATTTATATCTACAATCAAAACGGGATTGTGTCACATTACAGYGGTCTTCCCACTCTCCCCGAAATACCAGCTTTATCAGGATATCAGGACTGAGCCAGACATATGGGTCAGCTTGAATGTCTTAGTCTGCATTTCTAACCCACTTCCCATCACATATAAATTTCTGATGCTAATGCAGCTTTCACGAAAATTAGGGGTGGCCACAACCGCCTTAGTGACGTGATACAAAACGTAGGGATGAAGAGAAGGAGATGAGCCAGAGACATAGCTACACTAGCCCGGCCAGTCAGCTCCCTCCCCTCCCACACCACGGCTTCGGGGAAGGTGTGGATACGGGGGAAAGAGCAGAGCTCTCCTTTTACTTCCCAGCAAACCACCTGTAAGAAACCTCCCTGACCATCAACACCCGCCACGCACCACTGGACAGGACGGGAGTGGAGACGGGACGGCCCGGTGGCAGCCGGACAAGGCAAGGAAAGCAAAGGTGACAGATTCACACGACAAGATCTGTCATCAGCTCACGGCACCAAAGGGATGAGCAACTCGATACCCTGAAAGACTGTGAGCGTTAAATATGATCTGCCCTTGCACTTACTGGCAAACTCWTTTTTTGACTCCTCCAGCCCAGTTAAATAGCAGCTGCTCACGGATTTGCATGCACCATCACTCAGGCCACGATTACTGCTGACATGACACGAGCTGTATAAAGGGCTCTTTCAGGAATAGATTATGTAAGCTGAATAAAGACATTTGGCTTTTGTTCTGAAGAAAATGCTGTGCATCAAGTCTATTAAATTTGGAATGGACAAGAATGACTCCAAACAAGGGCTGAATCTTTAATGCCCCTTCTGGGGAGAAGAGAGAAAAAAACAAAACAAAACAAAAAAAAACAACAAAAAAACTTTTTCTACCAAGAAAAAGAAGAAAAGGCTAAGGGAGAGAGTAATGAAAATTTACTTTTTTGCTAGTCAGGATTCAGAGGACAAGCCACTAACTTTACTAAAATGGTCTTTTTATTAAAATAATTTTCTAAACAAAGTTTATTGTATTTACACAATATTGTGTAACGGTGCCTGTGAGATCAGTCCAGCCTGGAAAAGAGTTGCTTTTGAATCTGCTAATTGYCCAGGAGGTAAAATAACTTTGCACCTAATCTAACATCCTTTGAAATACAGGGATATGGTCTTGAGACCACTAGAGTCAATAGAAAAACTCCTATTAACCATACTGGGCTAGGATTTTCAGGTTTTTAAACATGATTTTAAGCAAGTATTTTCACTAGAYGCAGAATACTGCAATATATACTACAGTCGGTAGAAGCAGAGCTCACTTCCAGCTCTGCAGCATAACATGTTGTGGAGACAGCCCTAGCCCCCAGCTGAGGAAGAGCATGATCTACAGAAGTGATCCATGTTACAAAATGGTTAGTCTTTTAAGTAGTCAAATTAAATAACGCAGATGTAGGGCTAATTTGGCAATATCCCTAGAGAGTAAAAGCTCATTTGGGAGCTTTGAATTTGAAGGGATTCTTGATCTAGTTCACATGCAAGAAAGACATAAAAGTCTTAAGAATTTAAAGCAAGGTGGAGAGATGGAGATAGAGAGAAAATTTAAGCTTCTTCAGAATATTTTTATTTGGACTAGACTGCTCRTACTTAACTTTTTCCCTTTTGGGTGATCAATACCACTAAACAACTAAGCAAAAGAAAGCTCTCACTTGTATTAAAGGCTATGGGCCATCTGCTTGGTRGGACCTCTTCTCAGGTGTACAAGGTGACACTGTGGGCCAGGGAAGGAAAGAAGCTGCTGTAGTCATGTCACCTGACATCTGACAGGAGCAAAGGGGGAAGCAGAGAAAGAGCTACCAGGTTCACAAGCGGTTGACTACGTCTCACTCTGGGGAGACAACTTTCAAAACAGYAGGGTCTCATTTTCATCTGCACATTTTGGTGCACTGTCCACTCAAGCCGATGAGAGCATGCACATTCAGGATAAAGTGAAGGGAAGAAGGATAGAGTCAATATTTCATTGTGGTACTTCAGTTTCATGCCAGGACTGTAAACAAAAACAAAACTCAACCAACTTTAAATGTTTGAAAAACAGTGTATGTTTAGCCTAAACACACTAATCACTGTCAAAGATTAATTGGGATGAATTGCCTTCAGGAAATGCTTGTCTGCTTTCACTGACTGAAGAGGTATTCTGAAATAAATACAGGTATTTTAWACAAATTGCCTTCAGAGTTAGACTGGCAGAGCACGTTGGGGAAGGAAAGCAGCAGAGGCTGCTGACGCTGCTGTCAGGAGAAGTGTCAACAGAGCTGTGGCCTTATGTAAGCCACTATTAAGAGTGTCATCGAGAGGACACAGCTTCCAGTATCTTCGCTCCCCAGGGCCACTCATGGCAAGGTCTGGTACAGCATTGCTAGCCAGTTTTGCCAATGGGGTAAATGAGGTATTGACTAGTCAAAGTCATACTGAAAGGCTGATACGACACCAGAAAGAGAAGTGAAATTCCCAAACACCATTTCATTGTCCTAATTATCCTTTTCATGAAACAGTTTAAGAAACAAAAGAACTCAAAGCCACAAAAAATGCAAATTCTAAAAGTTAGCATCAAATCAGCAGTGGCATTTAAAATCAACACACAGAATTTCTTGTGTTCCCTTCTCCCCAGTCTTTTAATTATTCATACCCAGCGTCAGAGAATAGGGTGAGTTGAACACCTAGAAACTGAAAGGCTGACAGGGGCAGTAGCCCACAGGAAAACTAAAGGTTTTTCTTGCTCTCTATCAGCTGGAAATAGAGAAGCTGGGATCCCATCCAGCAGGGGGTACATCTGGGCTAAGGAGAAGCGGCATATGGATCGATCAGTGCCAGAACGGGCACTGAAAACCATGCAAAGAGGCTAAAGAGAAGGCAGCAGAGCATGAACTGATTTGTTACTGCTTGGGAAGATACATCCCAGGAAACTTCACTTTACTTTCTCTTGTCTCTCTCTTTCCAACCCAGTAAGTATGGGAACTGAAATACTTTTTTATAGATTGGTACAAAGAGGACGCTCACAGCTATGAGGTTCTTGRTATGTTTGTCACCAATGTCTTCAAAAAACCTGAGGAAAGCAAAGGTGGGACAGGCAGGATAATTCACTTTGACTTGACTGCCCTTCCAGAAGTCAAATGAATTAAACAAGAGCAGAATTAAGACAATATTCCCAGCAATTCTACCTTTTCGTACCTTTCCTTTCCTTTATTTTTTTTTTAAAAAAAAACTTTTCTAAAATGATTCTTAACCTAGAAACAAAAAAAGAGAAGACCTTCCTTCATGAGTTCGGGTTTCAACACTGTGCTGTCTACTTTGCTAACACACACCACCTCCGGAACATTTTGGAGAGTCCACTTCACAGTGCGAACAAGCATTGCCAGCACTGCCAATCCCAGTGCTCGAGAAAACGTGAGTCAGGCATTAAAAATTAACAGATTTTTTAAATATCATGTATTAATTGATTTTTATTCACCTCCAGCAGTCAGGCTGCTTAGAAATCATATCTTTAGAGAATTATCTTAAATAGGAGAAGAGAAACTGACCTGTCATTGGCAATTCGTGTTGCTCAGACTCAGAAAGAACCCATAAGACTCAATAAAAGTCATGGCAGTGGGCAATGTTAGTTTCTTTCGAGATATACRTAAGGGTTTCTCAGTCACTCATAGCAACTAAGCTATTTCTAGGTTTAACTTACAACCTTTTGAGGTTTATAATGTGCCAAAGGACTTTCCTGCTTATTTCAACATTAAGAAAATGAAAAATGATACGTATCCTATCAATTATTTATGCATTCTCTATTAATATTTCAAGATTTGTATGCATAAATAAAACATTAATTAGGAACTTGCAATCAATTTTTTTTTCAATATTTTCCTTTGACACAAGTCCTACTTAAAGACCTTCACACATGGATCTTTAATTGTCTGCCATAAATCATTCAAAGTGATGTTTCAGCAAATACTGCAGCCTTTCCCTTACCTCTGGTAGTATCCAGCACATACTTCGAGAAATCAGCCATAGAAGTTTGGCTCGATAGAGCTGTCAGTGCAGTGCCTGAGCTTTGGCATGGAAAATTCATCACTCCCCCCCCCCTTTTTCTCTTCCCCTACCCTAAAGGATATTGTTGCTTGAAATAAAGATGCATGAAAATATAACAAGAAACAAGTAGTTAAAGCCAATGAGAGCTGTTCCATTGAATGTGCCACAGATTAAGTCTRTTAAGTCTACGTTAACAGTGCAGGATAAGGTTCTGGTCAGTATTTTTTCCATAGCACATTGGAACAGAGAAAGGGTTTTCTGGAAACTCTGCAGCTGTGAAATGCCACTGTGAATGGCACTTCACCGTGGCCTCATCTCTAGCGCCCAAAACAAAGCCTGAGAGTCATTCTAGGTACACTAGGTACCACACTGGGAAGCAGGAAAARAGGGATGGCTGTTTGTAGGACACTGTGACCTAATTATGGGCTTTTAGTTGATATGTAGCATCTTTCATATACGTACAGCTCACCACTATCAGATTTCCAAAGACATAATTAAAGCACAGCCTACCTGCAAAGGAAGATCTGAGTCACACAAGCGAAGTGCTACTACAGTCCTACAGTCTTTCTGCAGAAGCTGTACATCTGCCTGTTTCTCTTTTCTGTTCTTGAGCCTTCCCCTTCTTTGCACTCACTTTTTCCTTCTCATCTTCTCCTTTTCCTATTTTACCTCTTGTATCTCTGATTATTTGTGCTTGATGCCTTCATATAGATAGGTATCTAGCCGTGTATAGCATGTCCTCACTGTGCTCTTGCTCAAGGTGATACGATTTGTCTACTTCACAGTTCTCAACAGCATCACCCCTCACCTCAGGACTTGGATTTTATCCCCCACAGACTCTACTGGGAATTATTTTTAGCATCCTCTAGGCTTTATACAAATCACTCTCTGCTCTGTTTCCACGTAAGCACAGCAATACACAATTACTGTTGCTTCTTCATGAACTTCCAGTCCTCCTTTTATCCCCATTTTGATAAATCTTAGTCACAGTGCCCAGTCTCAATCCTTAGAAAAGTCTTTCCTCAGGTTATCAGTTGCTGCTACTTCCCATTTTCTTTCTCCTCACATCTGAATATCTGCAGCTCCTCCCAGTTCCCTTTAGTTCCTTTGCTTATCCTATCTATGCGGCTGGGACCCAGGCTCTTTCCCTTCCGAATTCCCCCACTCACCTCTGCCTAGCCGTCCCAGGAGGCACTTTTTGCTGGCAGGTCACCTCCATCAGGGAGCTGCAGAGGCCGAGGGGGAGCCAGCAGCAGCAGCCCACAACACAGCCGAGGCTGGGATGCCCCTTGCCTGGGGCTCCCGGAGCRATCCAGGGAGCCAGGTGAGGCCGTTCAGGGCAATTAAGGCASTCATGGGGCCTGACAACCTCCTCCCCACTTACAAAGCTACCAAAGTTTTTCTGAAGTTATTTTTGACACCATTATGTTTGGTCAAGCACGGTACCAGTTGAACAGTGACAGTATGGATGGCAGTGACGTCTTTGAGTTACGTATCTTGGGAAAAATTCACTCCTAAATTACAACCACTGATCACCAGCTGTAAGGTTTTCTATTGAAAATTTAATCAATAAAAGGGGGAAGTATAAAGTTTGATTAAATTGGGTCAATAAAGGCAAACATCAAGAGTTTCATCAACCTCTCTGCAGAAAGTGACATTTTTGAGAATATTATCTTTCAGGAGGTTTGCCAAACAATTATTCTTTTTGACAACACATTTCACAAGGTGCATTACAGAGATGACAGTGCTTTATTATACCACTCTTTGAATAGAATATAAGTAGTCCCCTCTGGTGAGCTTCCTGACAAAGAGTATGTAAATCGCAACGCACGCAGACTATCTTCAGCGAACAGTCGCTCTTCAGAAACACCTGTCCACGCTTGTTTTTTCTTGCCTCGGCCTTGATTGAGGCAACAGATTGAGGAAAGCCAGAGATGCCAGCCTCTAACTGGAACACAATAGGTGAAGAGTTTCTTACATCACTAAACGCTTGTTGCTGTCAGTGTGYAGTCTCTGGAGCACCTGACATTTACTAATAAATTAGATGAACTATTTGGTCTATCATCCTTCTTGGAAATTCATTAAAGAATGTCTTCATTTTTAGAACATAGAAGTTAATATTGTAAATAACGATTCATTAAAAAAAAATTGTTGATCTACTTCAGGATGGAAAAAATACACCTAAGCCCTTCCCAAGCCTTCTTGTTGCAATTCATTTTCCCTTCTGCTCACAAATTCATTCACTGACAGCTACAGTTGTCCCCTTTCTTTCATGTTGCTCGCCCCAAAATCCTCGTTTCTTTTTTCCTTCTCTCTAAATGACTTTACTCCTGTCCTGCTCAATAACATCACTGCTCCCCATTCCCACCAACTGCAAAATTTCTCTCTCATGTGAACGGATTTTCCCCTCCTTTCCCCAAAGTGAGCCTTCTTTCCTCCTGCTAACAGATCTTCATCAAAGCTCCCTCCCACTCCCTCTTCATTCCCTGCCTTCCCTCTCGCTTTGCCCGTACCCACACGCTTTTCTCTACTGCACCCCTGGAGAGACATCAGCTCCCTCTGACATCTTTCCGGGGGGGGGGGGGTTATGGGGCATGTGTGTGGAATGATTGTTAGCCAAATTTTTCTCCATAAAATAGATGAAAAATAAAGACTACAATCTTGTGAAGATGGAGCACTTTGGAGCTTTGTTTATCAGTAGAAATTACTCTTATCCCAACAGGTCTGGTCATTCGCTGCAGAAAAATGCTGTGCAGTTCTCTCCTTCGGGCTAGGTCAGTGTTTAACAGCGCTGCACAGGAACGACTCTGAGGTGAAGTTTCAATGGTTCTCTGCAGATTTTAGCAGTTACCAGCTACAATACTTGCATAAATGGAGTTACRAAAGGAAAGGTTATGACTTTGTAGGAGGTAGACATTTTTTAATTTGTACACATCCATTCTAAAGCCTTCCACTTTCATCCATTCTATTTTCTTTACAGGTAATTTGCATTCATATACTTTTATATTTTGCCTCAAAATTTTTTGAGGATTTCATTGTTGATAATTTTGTCTGAGGTCAGTGTGATGTAAAATCATAGGTCTGCCCTTTGCCTGAGCTGTGAGACTGAAATGTAAGTCTCAAAAATCAGTGTAGAGAGATAACTTCAGCAGGTAATCCTTTCACATTATTATTCCTCTTTACAGGCACTTCACGGGCAAATTTATAAGAGAAATGGGGTATAAATAGGACATACCTCTTACGGTACTGTGTGTGCACCTACTCACATACACACACGCATGCAACACACTCACTTGCATGTCTTTGAATTCCCTCTTTTTCTCTCGCTATCCCAGCTGCATCCAGCCCTAGAYTGCAGCTTCTTGTCTTAAGTAAGAGGGTGTGAAGAGGACTCAGCAGATGAGTCTCTTCTAACCTGTAACTCTGCAATATTCCTGATTTGCTAAATTCTAAAGAAATCAAATTAAGAGTCATCACTACATCAAAATGTTTCTCAAAGTATACGTGCCCTCAAGATTTAGATTATTTGGTGTGAACATCAGTCTCAAGCGAACAGTAGATTTTTAAAGAATGGAAGTGGATAGAATCCATCCAGGAAAAAGAGGACTGTCAGCTAAATTAAAAATCTAGTTGACAAAATGTCATTAACATTTTTGTAGCCTTCTGCTTAAACATTAATAGTGAGGGTTGCTTTGACCCACCACTGAAATCCYGAGCAAGTTACACAGACACCCTCATGTAAATTTTCACTGTTCATTAAATATGAATGAGAAAGAAAATGTCTGAAAAATGTCTCAAGCATTACAGAAATTAATTTACTAGGATTTGCATTGCCACAGCAGTAAAACATTGAAATTAGCTACCGCATGGGTTATCCCAATGTAACTTCTTCTTAAATGCTAATTCAATGAGAGCAACCTAAACTATCACAAAATGCAAATTTTCCTCCTGTTCATTTTCTTTAGCTGCTTGCCACGATTACTAGTAGAGCTGTTATGAATGCTAACCATATTCCAGCCCCTAACAGGGAGCAAAGCTCTCATCATATCCAGTGTGCAGGATTATGCARTATAATTAAGAGGAAGGTTCTCAAAGACACAGAGCACCATAGTGTCTCCCAGAGTCAATCCCCCACCCCCCAGCTGCTGAGGKGCTTCCAGTTTCATCTTCTGCTCCCTTTGTGGGGGGAAAAAAGCACAAGTATTGCAGAGGGCCATTTTCAGTGCATGGTCCAAGCGAGCACATTTGGTTAAGAATTGTTCATTTCTGCTGTGGAAGGAGAGCAGACACCTGTGTCCATGTGGATCTGCTCTCCGAGAGGGCTCGCATGCAGCAGGGAGCTGGCTCCCCCGTGCAGGCCACCTTCCCGCTGAGACCCAGCAATGGACTCCTGTCAGCAGCAGCACTAYCGCAGGAAGCTTCTACCCTGCCCCTGCCTCTAGCCTCTTATTTCCATCCTAGCCACGTGATTACTGTTTGATGAGCCAGATCAGGCCTATTTTTGTCCTGGATCTGCTTTCCACCCTCATGCACCATGTGGCCTTGCAAACAGGTGTCCTGGCACAACGGCGAGAGAGAGCAGGAGCAGAGGCTGAGCCAGGCTCAGCGCTGGAGCCGGCGCAAATGCCCACCCTGCTCCGGCCGTAACTGCGGCCCAGCCGCAGCACACCAGGAGCCGTGCTCCTCTGGGAGAGGTGGCCCTGGTGCACCTCCATGTCAGATCCACGGATGTGCTGCCTCCCGTTGGGTCAGGACTTCCCCCTGCGTGTCCTTCTTCTTAACCACATCCACCATGGGCACCGGCCAGCCTCTGGGGAGGGGTCTAACGCAAGCACAGGGTCACCCCTCAGCATCCYGACCGCCCCTCTGCCTCCCAGCATTGGCCTTCAGCTGAGACCCCTCTTCCCATGGGGATGACTGTGSGAAGAGGCCATAAGCAGGGCTGGGAGAACTGGGGTCTGCAGCTCCTACCCTAGCAGTAATAATATCAGTAATTATGCGGCTGTTTCATTCTTTTTTTTGTCTTACTCCTTCAAACTTCAGTAGTAAAATGAGTATTATCACCGAACATTTTTATCTCCAGTAAGTATTGATAGTATTACAAATTAACAATTTTACTAGAACTATCAATATTGAAAATCAAAATCCACCAAGTTTATGCAATTTGGTGCCTCAAGCATTGCTCTTTTAAAATTATGCAAACCCATAACATCAGAGACAAGCACAGTGAAGCTCATCAGCCCTTTGAGCATATGGTACCTGTTTATAGCCAAAAATGAGGAGATGCCAGTTGAATAGAGGAAGCAGAAATAATGAACAATAAGTCTTCGCAGATTTAAAAGGAAAGCCTGTCGAGCAGTCCACAAATAGCTCTGTTATTCAGTGCTCATACGCTTCTATTTATCACCGTATATTTAAAATAGATACTTTAAATTCCTGGTTGCTTTTATTATGTCATTAATTAAACACACGGGTTGCGTACAAATGCCTGCAAGCATTCAATAGCAGCGTTCTACATTAAGTGGCAGCTATTTACAGTTACCAGCAGCCTGAGGTTTTTTCTGACTGGCTCAGCTAGATTTCTACATCTTGTAGAGTAATGCCAGCTCAAGCTGCAAATGTTACAATTAAAAACTAAAGGGCCTGATTTACTGCTGYAGTATTTCCAGGCTACACCGAGATACCACCACGAGCGGGGTCCCAGCCTTAGCCGCACGTTCGCGGCACGTAGATCGCTCTACGCTGGCACTACGAGGTGAAACGGCTCTTGAAATCCAGACCAGCCTGCTCTCTAGGTGGAGGGGTCCTAGGTGGCAGCTCCGCAGCTGAGCGTTAGACACGTCCCTACAAGAGCACGACCCTATTCCCACACTTGGGAATCTGTCCCAAGATTGCCCTCCGTCGTGCATCGCTAACGTGGAAGTGGAAAGCAGCTGTCGGTGAAAAGCTCTTTTTACCTTCTCTGCCGCTGCTGGGGATCGCCGGCGTGCGGGAGCCCCCAGGTGCCCACGGCGGCCGCCRTCCCGTCGCCGTCTGCACCGCCGATCGCAGCTCCGTCCCCCCGGGAGCTGCAGCGACGTGCGCGGTCTCCCTTCCCTGACGTCGGAAGGGGCAAATTTRTTTTAGTATATACCTCCTTTGATGTTCAGGGAGCATCACTTCCTGATAAGTACGGGCAATTCATAGGTCTCAGAAAGTTTATATCCCACAGAATAAGAAAGTCGATGCAACTGAAACTCAGCACAGTACCTGCACATTCCACAAGACTGCTCCCAAGCCTACTTTTAACAAGCGTTTTTGAGCGTAAAGCTAGCATACATCTGGAGGACAATATTGTGACTACTCCTTTTTCTACTGCTCCTCAGTAGAACTGAAACAAATACCGAAAATAAGAAAATCACAAATATTTTGTTGGAAAAACACCAGGAAACATACAAATATTTAGCTCTTAYTTACTATCTCTGTAAGTAACTGAAATAGAGGAGGAAAATTGTTCATCTACAGAGTTAAGAGAGCCTGGTCTGTTTGCATTCTTCACTTGAATATTCAAAAATGCAATTTCATTGACAGTAATTTTTGTGGAAAGGAAATATAGCAGTTGAATCAAAGGCAATTCACATAGACTGGATTTCACATTTCCACCTACAATATTTTTCACTAAAAATGCTATAACATCCAATAAAGAAATAAAAATTAACACATATTTTTAAACAGTAACAATCATTCAGTTTTAAACTTGAATCTCAATTGAGACACTTCGGCATAACTTTTCGAAATCTATGGTATTCAGAAAGCAGAATTTGAATTCTGGCTCTTCCCACACAAGAAATTACACTGCAGCTATATTGCTTGAAAATATTTGATTAAAAAAATCATTTTGCTGAAACTGTGACATGCTCATGGTTATATCGTCAGCAGAAAGAAGGATCAAAATCCACCATATAACAACTTGAATGCTTGAACCTAAGAGTTTAAGTGGTTGGGGTTTTGTTTTGTTTTGTTTTAGAATTCCCAGAAATAGAAACTGTTTAATGCAAACAACTTCCTGTGGAGCTCCCAGATAGATTCATCACTTAGAAATACAGTTTCTTTCCTAAATTTTCCTTTTGCTAGCAAAATATGCACAAGCCTTACAAAATCCACATGGACAAATGTTATGTATTTGTACATCTTTGAACCTTACACATTTTCCAAATGAAAACTTGTGTATTTAATTCGTGTTCTTATTTTTAAGTGGTGATTTTTAAGGGCATAAAATAGCCCTTAAAGAATGGCCTTGATAGACTTCCATCTGCCAAATCTGTGTATTAGTTCATTTCCAGCTACAAAAATTGGAAAAAAGTAAGAGATCAAGAAATATCCACCTACTCACAAAAATGTTCCAACAGCTAGGGCTATAGAAAAGAGGTGGCAAGCTTAGCACTAGTAATGAACTATGGCCACTGTGATCATCAATTCCTTTGCTCTAAAATCTGCTCATTAGCACAAAAAAAAAAAAAAAAAAGAAGAAGAATGCAGCATAATCTGCTCTAAACCTAAATCTAGCTTTCAAAAAGATGTTGTCCATTCATTTTGGCACCTCATCTGTATTACTACTTCTGTGACCTCGGGCTCCAGCCCCACTGCTCCCAGAACCACAACCAGGTGAGCACCATGCCTCCACGTTGCAGAGTCACATCTTGAGTGTCAAGTCTTGAGTCTTTTCAGTAATAATACATTTAAATTAATTCTATCCTGAATTCCAAGTCAATCAATGGCAAAGGGATTTCTTTTCCTAGTCATTCTGGCAGATTTGCATTTGGCCACAAGTGTGTAAATAATTTGCCAAGGATAAATAATGTTCTGTAGACTGTTCAAAATGTGGGGCTTAGTTTTGAATTATTCTGCACAAGTTCACAGCTGCTGCTTCAGGAATATAGGTGAATTGCTTATATAACATACCTCACCCAGTGGACTCGCAGCTCCCATACACCTTGCAGCACCTACAGTAAAAACAAACAATGATAAAATAATGAACCTTTAAGCAGGAAAATCTTTCAACAGTGTTGAAGGTGTTCTGCTTCTGTTACTTATAATGACTGAGATAATTTTTGGCAACAAAAAGAAATCCCTTGTTCTGATTCTTTTCCTCATTTGCAATCATTTTCTCTCTCTGCTTTTTCCCGAGTTTTCTCTTTCAAAGTCTCTTGACAACAACATCTCTTTGGAGAGTGATGGTAGTTTTTATTCAGAGCAGTGCTATGCTGTTACTGGCTGTAGTTCCAGTATTTTGGAAGAAATGTCAGGCTATGAAGTTCACCAGACCATGAAAGGGAAGATAAGCAAGTTCCATTTAAATTTATACAGCCCTGATTTAGAGTTCTTTCTGAAATATTTAACACCATATTTAAAAGTCTACATTTTTGTCAACTATAAATTTACTCTTATAAGGTAATATACATTATAATCTATAAACTCCAAATGGAATAATATATTTTGCCTAGTTATTTTTTTTCAGAAGTAGAAGTGTTTACTTCTATATTTATCTCTCAGTTTCAAAAACTGCTGTAGTTTTACTGAGTTATATTTCAGTTTGCAATAGTGGACAGTGGATTATTCTCATGTATGTTACTCCAGTGCAAAACTCAGATGTAGGCTGCACAGGGTCAGCTAGTGGAGAAGCATGCACAGTCCCCGCTTCCTGGATCCTGGCAGCTTTGGGAGGCAGCTATAGCAGGGAATATGCAGAGCCCAGAAAGAGCATTTCATTTACCCAAGGCTGCGTACCAGGCAAGTGGCAGAGATGGGAAGCAGCTCACCTTTTCCCTACTGTATTATTTCTGCTAGACAGGATTTCCAGATTTTTTTTTTTTTTTTTTTTAATTCTGTCATATAAAGAAGAAAAGGTCAACAGACAGTCTGTGGTTGGTGCATGATGTGGGAAGACGGACAGATCCAACTGTGCTAATCATAATCATCCCACCACGACTTCAAACAGGGCCCTCAGCTACCACCTGCCAAGAACTCAGCTTCTGCAAATATTGGAAGAACCTCCTGATTCCTTTGTACTTAATTACTTCGCTGCTTTCCAAAATTGCAGGCAACAAACAGCACATATAGTCTCTAAAGACTAATCCTATCTATAAAGAGCTAAAAGTGAGAAATTGCAGCAATCAGCACCCCCATCAGTGACCCATTTGTGCATCTAGCCCAAAGAGCTCAGTCCAAAGCCAGTACAGAAAATACAAATACRTATGTGCTCAGTGACCCTACATTTCCACACGGGTACCGTGGACAGAGACCAGTTGTTACCCAGCTGAGGAAGGAAGACAGGGAGCATGTGTGTTTCACAGCATGGTGCAGAAAGACCTGTGGGGGACAAACCCAGAAAGTCTACTGCGGCCAGGGATGTAACTTTGTTCTGACATTACCTTTGAGGAATACAGTTATGCCTACTCTTTGATGGATGGTGTGAAGGACTTAGGTACATGTTTGGAAACAGCTATACAGCTTGAACATACTTTTTACTCTCTAGCATCAGCAAGTCTTATCAAAATCTTGAAAAGAAAGCTAGTTCTGTGGAAAAAAAA
>NW_028185039.1:8529599-8544947 GCF_003343005.1 Rhea americana | reverse complement strand
AAAAAAACTGTTAAAACATTGTTTCACTCCATTCAGTCTTGTATCCTCTGGATCAAACAGTTTCCTTCAAATTCTCCTCATGCATCACTTTTTCTAGACTTTCATTCATCTCTTGAGCTCCTCTAAACATTTTAGTTGGTCTGCAACTTTTGCTGGTGGAGGACCCAAAACGGTGCAAGTACTCCAGCACCAAGATTGTATTGGCACTGGCTGGGGAAGGAAGGGTGATTTTGTATGTGTGATTTCCGATCTGAACATCCTGCTATGCCCTTTGCTGGTAGAACTGGTGACTCACTGTCAGCTGCAGTTCTCTCACTGACCTCCGTGCCCCCTTCCACAGGACAGCTGCCCAACTAGTTCCTCCCCAGCCRACTGCACATACGATTGCTCATACCTAAGTCTAGCTCTTTTTATTTGTCCTTCCAGAACTGCAAACTATTTCTCCCACTCATCAAGCTTATTTTGAACTCTAAATCCTCTTCCTACAAAACTTCATATTTAATATAACCTGCAGATTCAATAGACTCACTCTTCCTTGTTCCAAGCTGCTAATGAAAATACTGAGTAGCACCAGGCCCTTGGCAGACCACTGCAGAACTCACTTGCTACAGCCTTTCCATTTTGACAGCCAGTCATTGATAACTGTTCTCTGAGACTCATTTTCCAAAAAGTTATGAACACATCTAATCATATTTTTATCAAACCAGATTTCTCAACCTTGCTTACAAGCCTCACATGAGACAGTGTCAAAAATCTTAAGTCAAGGTGTGTGACAATTACCACCTCCCTTTTACAGTATGAAGCTCAGTAGGTTTGAAGACCATTTGCTCCAGGAGAATCTATGTTGACTTAAGTTCTTACCAACTTCCATGTGCTTTGCAAACCGTTAATCTGTTCCCTTGTTCAAAACTTCTTTTTAAGCATTTGGGAGAACTACAGAGCTGTGTTCTGAATCACCTCCATTTTTATCCTGTGTATTTGAAAACACATTTGATGTGCACTCCAAAATCATGAAATATTTGAGCTTGAAAAGACAAAACTTTCCTGGGGCAGTTTGACAGCCATCTCCCCCCCAAAATTAGTAAGTATAGAGATAACTTAAATTTCTTGATCCTCCAATACAACGTTGTCAATAATCAATYATCCTGTCATTGCTGTTAATTCTCTCCTTTAGTAACTCTCACATTTTCTCATACCAATCCACTGGAACATCTCTTCCTATGTTAGATACTGTCTGTCTACATTGCTCAGATCCAACTCTTTTTCCTTAGGATATATGATGACCTCCACAGAGTCCCATTGATTTACACAAGCTGCAGCTCCAGAACAAAAATTTGTGTTATGAAAGGTATTTTTTATTTATATAGGCAATTTAGGCTGAATTCCCATGAACAGAATAACAGTTCTGTTAACCTCACCAAAAGAGGCTCTATATGCTGAAACAGTGCCTTGACATCAGTTGGGTATACTAGACAAAACTAAGCAGCCAAATGCCTGAAGTCCTATTTTGCATACAACTACACATTGATTTATATGATGCTGAATCTAATGAATTTGACAGTTATACCATTTGCTAATATTTTTACACTACAGCTACCACTGTACTCTGCCTTTGCTCATTACATTTAACATCTTTTATAAAACATTCACGATACACAAACAGCAATTTTACCTCTTCATAGCACACACRGAATCTTACCTCATAGCAGAAATAAAAAACTTGTTTCAAATTAAGTGATTTGGAGGAAAGTATGGTAATACAAACTTCAGGAAAAAAAGCTCCTTTTTCATGTTAAATGTTTCAGTCACATTTGTTTTCTAAATCTGAAAAAGAAATAACGGCAGTCAGATGAATCAATTACAGGTATAGGTGTAAAAATACAGGATGAAGTTACTGTCTTTAAATGCACATATGCACACATACAGATGCACTGCACATCTTCACCTTTATAAAGGCATCACAAAGATTTTCTGCTCATCCACTTGCTTATCACAACAAAGGTATCAAGAACATTGATCCTGCAACACTTTTAAATAATACTTCCAACCCCCACCACCCAAAACATAATTTATCACTCTGTGAATGAGAGGCAGAATATACATAGCTCTTGAATATATATTTGTTTGCACCACAAATCGTAACTGTAGAATAAAGGCCATACTCTAAACAAATTGCATAAAATGTTTCTTTGGGACACATCCAGGCATCTGATTTATTATTAAAGAGGCATATGAATCAAATATAGTTATCAGTGACATATAGTCAACCTCAGTGGATGTATTTCACTGAAATATAGATCCAAACTTCTTTTTCTAAGAAAAAAAAAATTAAAGAAATTAAAACAATTAAACATGTCTTCCAGCAATATTCCCCATGCAGAAAGATAGCAATGCACTTATCAGACTGCTCTTTAAAATAAATTGCAATGTAAGCCTAAAACTTYCTTTTCTAGCAGCTTGCCATTATTCTTTCTCAGTAGTAATCAATGAAGTGTAATTAAAGTCTACTACACATGGCCTGAGATTTGGATATTATTTAAATACCATTAAAGTGCTGATCTGCTTCTGTTTTAGTATATCTCAAAGGCTTGAAGGATCTGAGCAAAGCAATGTTGCCGCTTGGTGTGTAGAGATGTGCCTACATAGTAAACCTGCTCATTTCTAAAATTCCCAGGCGCCTGGGAGATGGAGAAGAAATACCAGTATTTATTACACTAATTACAGTAAGCAAGTGTGTCCGTGCTCTCTCCAGCATCACTCAGCAGACCGTGTAACAAATCAGGAGAGATCATGCCATCGAAGGGGGACGTCCGGCGCAGAGGAGAGCCTGGAGCTGGAACCCCCTGAAGAGCAGCGCCCTGCGGTAGAAGAGCAGCATTTCAAAATCACATCATCATCAACACGTGAAACCTCAAAACATTTTTGGAAGTGATTTTAGAARAAAAAGTTGCAGTTTCTATGTAAATTTTTGAGGAAAAGAAAACCCTGGAGCTTTGCTCGGATCACACTCTCAGTACTACAGACGGAAAGAGAGGTGGTAGCCCGGCTAGGAGGCTCCCGCCTGGCAAAATGCTGACAGACAGACTGCCTGCATGTAGGTCCTGTCTGCTCAGCTGCTTGGAAAGAACACCGATGAGCGTCAGCTGAAGGATGAAAGTTCTTCATTTTAGTCAAATATTTTCATATTTATCATGGCTATTTGCCCAGGATGCAAATACGGGGTAAATTACAACTTTCTCATTCTACTTACACTCTACTTAAATTCCTGAAAGGTTGACCGTGGCTTCAGCTGCACGTGGACCTGTGCGGAATGGGAATATCGCTGCCAACGTCCTGCTTCCTCCACAGGGGAATGCAAAACAAACCAAGCTTCTGTCTCTTGGGAGAGCCGCTCTGGGCAGCCCTCCCCTGGGCTGACCTTCACGCAGCGGCATGGCCGGAGCAAGACCTGCCCACTGGCAGGGCAGGACTTTTGTTTCCAGAACATGTCCAAATGGAGCATTTGGGCTAGCATTTCCTATTAGATTCAAGCTACTAAGGCTCTTAGACTCCYGATATTCACAAAATTGATTTCATATCATGACTATTGTAAAGCSCCYCCCCCCTTTTTTTCCTTCTTTTTGGAAAAAAACACGCTGCATACTAAACTAGCAGAACCATTCTCCAAACTCTATRCCCGTTCTGCCTCATTACTTTATGCAGGAGTATTTGGAGCAGATGCTATATGCTGTAATGGTGTATCCAAGATTAATAGGAGTCAAGAGTTAAGAGGAGTTTTAAAGTCTATGATTAAAACTTCCTAAATGTTAGCAATGTAGTATACAAAATCAGCACTGCTAAACTCATCTCTTTCTCAAGAACGAAATCAGTGCTAAGTAGCTATGAACATTTGTTTGGAAAAATGCATTTAGTCCCTTGGGTGTTTGTTGAGACTTCTGGACCATAAAAATAGACAGCAATTTGAAGTATTTTATTGATGTAATCTCTTGGAATATTTAATACAAATGCACACAAATATATTCAGCTCTAAGTGTAATCTGCTAATTAACAGCCTTTTTTCACTGATTTTCAGATGAAGGAAACTATCATTGTATTTTTTTTATATTGCCTATTTGCCCAGGATGCTGATATGCAGTAAATAACATCTTTTCTCACCTGACACTATCAATCACTGTCCTTGCAATGAAGGCTTTAATCAACTTTTATTAATTAAGCAAGAGACCAATTTTTCTGCCTAGTAATATTGCTTCAAAGTCTAGGATCAAAAAACTATGATGACTTAAAAGAAGGAAAAAAGCTATTAAAGATAATAACTACAACTGCTGCATACAAATACAGTTTAAAAGTTCATTTGGAACTACAGGAATCAGCCACACATGGCAGGAACTGCTGTGGCAGGGTCTTCTGCAGTTGTTTCGCTTCTAAGACTGACTTCCAAATCTTAGTGCTCCTGGTCATCAAGGACGTATCTGAGCGGAGCCCAACCAGAAAGCTTTTGGAAGTCAACGCCCCACCGAGGCAGGCTGAGGATGGTGGCTGGTGCCCTCRTGAATTTGAACAAGCCTTTTTGCGAGACAGCCCCTTCCCCGATACTAGCAGCACACAGAGCTGGGTTTCTTACAGATTTCCTTATGCACATTTTATTTACTAGGCTTGCACAGAATTTTGTTGAGACTAGTTTTAGAAGTTACTACTTCGAGCAGGGTCTGTAATTGCTTTTAACTGATATTGCAAGCTACCAGAAGGTTTACAAGTAAGCTGCATTCATTGATACATTTAAGCAAATTCAGCCAGTTTCTAAATAATTGGTCTGTAAGTAATAAATTCTCAAACACTTCTTTCATGTATTTTAAATTAATATTCTGATTACCAAAATGTTTGACCAGGGGATTTTCCTCTGAATTTGCAAGAGTGTTAAGAGACACAGTGAGACAGCTGAGCACAAATAAACAATTGAAACATTTCAGAAACTTTGGGCTTTGGGGTTTCATGCATTGATRATCATTCTCTACCTGAAATGCATTACTAAAAGCTATTAAATCTCTTATTTGATTATTATAGACTAAATCCTTCATACCAAGCATGTACATACATGAAGTATACCACATACCAAGTATGTATATGAAGTATAAAAAATCTGTACCATTAGCTAGCTCTATTAAACAATTAATAAATTGCATATGCTAATCATTTCATTATTCGGTATACCTCTCACACCACCTATGTGCTCCCATGAAATACTCAGTGCCTCTCCACCGTTCTGTCACCTGGAATTTAACCTTACACTTTACTCTTGCCATAGGCAATAAGAAGTRTATCCTTTCCCCCACTCTGTCTAGCCAGAAGTGGTTCTCTGTAGCTTTATAATGCCTCTTTAAATTCACTCTGCCTGACATTTCACTGTTCTTTACCACAGTTGTCTCATGAAAATATCCTCTCGGGAACACAGTCTGAAATGCATACTGTTTCATACCTTTTCATTAAAAAGTGGTGGCAGATGTAGTGCAACATAGTAACTATCCATGACGTATGCACCACAGTAGTAATTTATATTCCAAGAATGTCCAGTAATATGAAAATCTTCAAAGAAAAATTCCGTGGTTAGAAAACCTACTGTGTTAAACTACCTGATTAGTTCTTTCTCTTCCTAGAGAAAAAGATATGTTCCCTTAGTCTACAGAGTCCATTCGTGACGGAAATTCAAAGCTAACTGACCCTCTCCTGACTTGGGCATATTTAAAAAAAAGRAAATCTTGATAGTTTGCTCTAGTCTGCTCTGCCCCCCTCCTGAACCTCAGTCCTACAGACACACACAGTTAGTGAGATGATAAATCCTGGTCTGCCGACACTGATGTTAAAATTCACATTTTCACAGGACCTGAATCTATAAGTGCCTGAGATTCCTGCAGAGGTTCTGCAGGAAATGAGGTAATTTTGCTAGAAAAYTGTAGTTTTGTATCTCTGTCCTTTGCAATCTTACTCTCAGGAGATCATCCTACCATCTCAACATGACTCCATGGCTATTCTAGTTTAGCCTCCTCTTACTCAAACTTACCTACATCTACAAAGGCATTGAAAAAAAAAAGTACCCATATTACACACAGCTTCCCCAGCCTACCTTGTTTTATGTGAAGCAAACTCACCTCTTCCATGAACAGCCAAGCTCTCTCCTTTCAAAACTTCTGTATCTGACAGAGACTTGCTCTAGTGTTTAACTCCGAATTTATCAGTCTGTCAAACCATCAGGTTTGAAAAATTTGCTGTAGATAGAAAACATTTCAGTTCAAGACAATATTTTTAATTTCTTTTTGCTGCATGACAATCATTAGAAAAGGGTATTTAAAATAGCATTAATAAAATCACAGAGATATTTTATAAAAAGTAGAATAAACTCCCTTAAGTTGATATTAGATTAACAACTCTTAATAAACTTACATAAAGTTAGCTAATCAATGCTATTCTCTCTCAGTATCCCCAGCGCAATTAAAATTCAGTGCTCTACAGAACCCTTCTAATGATTTGGCAAGGTCTCCTCTGGAACCATGTACACAATATTAATATCAGAACATTATATAAGAGCCATTTCATGCAGCAGGTTTGCCGGTCCTTCAAACAAAATAAATGACTCACCAAGAGAGCCACCCATTAGATCTCAGATGTTAATAAAAAAGCAGCACTTCCAGTGACTTTGAAGTCACTCTGTGGAGATGACATAATGTGAACTGATCATTAGAATATCAATGTAATGTATGAACAGCCTGGTGCTACGGATGCAAGAGTTGTGAGAGTGCAGCTATGATAGCTAAAATAAGYGTGCCTTTTCTTTGCATGCAGAAACACCCCGCATGGTCACAGAACATGTCATTTTTCAATTCCTTACTGGAAGAGGACAAAGTAACTCCCAAATGTGCTCATTTTGTCTGCCCTCCAGCAGTCCCTCTATATGTACAGCCATTACTTTTYAATATTAAAGTGCTTAAAGCAAAATTCATCATATGCATCAGTCCTTAAAGTAACTTTGGAGAAAATAGTCATTGAAATGGATGTGAAAACAAAGCCTGGATTAAAAACAAACTTTAAGACTAAAATAATTTCAGAAAAATAATTTTTAACAACCCTATTCTTGCCAGGACATATTACCTGAGTATTATCATTTGCTGTGACTGCATGACTGGGGTTATTTTTCATGGGTTTGTTTACATCCATTTACCACCTAAAGTACTCAGCAGCTATTGCAAAAACATGTAGCCCATAGGTGAAGAACATCTCATCTCTCAGCTCAGCTCATAGGAAACCTGCCATGTTTTCAGGTGTCTGTGACACAGGAATGACTTTCTGGTAGCCCCAAATCGGAAGACACTTCTGCTCCCTAATAAAGTAATATGGAAAACAGTGATGGGCTTGAAAGCAAAAGCCAGACCTTAATCTGCCAGTGGTAAAGGAAGAAGCCACAACCTCTGAAAGGAGCTGGATGTATGACTAGTACAACCTGTGCTTCACTGCCACCGCGGTTCCCCACCTCCTGATACAGGGAGGAGTGCCAAGGATACGAAGAACATTTATTTACCAGCGAGAACTATGACTCTGAATTGAAGAAGCAAGGTACAAATTTCCAAGCAGTTCAACCTCCTCCACAGTAATATATAGGGTTGTTTATTTTTTGATTTGTTGTTATTTTTTCCTTTAAACTGCATACTCCTTGGTATCTGTAGGCTTACTGCAGCTCTGAAGGCCTATCTTATTCAGAACTGAGGTCTGTGAAGAATGCTTGCACTGTGTCCCAGAATCTAACAGCTTCTAAATGCATGGTAGGAAATACTCATCRGCTATTCCCATGCTATAAATCATGCCAAAAAACTTCAGTGTTCAGACAAACCTCAAGAGAGAGGCACAGATAATGACTTGTTGATGCCTGACCCCAGAAAGCTAAAGAAAGTATTTAAGAACTTTTTAGTTCTCCAAAATAAAATAATCTGTAAATAATGTAAAATTATTTGTAAATGTAAATAAGCTGCAAAATAATCTAGAGAACCATACACATTCATTTTGTGCTTTGTCAGGGTTGTTTAAGTAGTTTTGGGTAAAGGTAGCATTTTCCAAAGAGACTGTTGCTCTAGTTTTGAAATTCATCGAAGAATGACTCTTTTTGTTTAATGCCTATAGGCTGATTTAAATAGAAATATACTTCAGGTCTATCACTTGAGGAACAGAAGAGCTCTATGGCAAAACCAGAAATTGAATCGCAGCGTTCAGACCTCCGGAAAGCTGCGCCTGCTGTGAAGAGGCACGCCAGCCCAGGTGTCCCCGGCAGGACAGCCGCCGCGGGGACGGGCTCTCGGAGCCCCTGGCTCCAGCCCTCCCCGCTTCACCCCGACCACCTCCACCGCTCCCCGAGCGCCCAGCCCAGGCTCGGCAGGACCCAGCGGCAGCGCTGTGGGTTTGTCAGCTTCAGAGCTAGGTGCTTTCAGGATCACGGTCTCTCTCCGTGAAATCAGAGCACAGGCGGACTCTCCCTGGGATCCAACGGRTCAAACCAAAGAACGTATTGTAAATAACACGGCTCTAAGGCTGCTGTGCACACCGCCAGCACACCGATACAACAGCAGCGGCATAAAAAACCTTCTAGTTTGGTATGTGCAGAGAGTCATAAAAAATAAACCACAGCCCAGAGAAAAGTTTTCCATTACGTTCAATTTAGTCCAACAGAGACATAAATTAGAAAACATTTTGGAAGCTATGTAAATGACAGCTCCTCTTTCTCTACATCTCAGGTAAAAATGGGACCAATCTCCACTATGAATATTTATGTTTTCCCTAACAACTCTATCCTTTATTCAACTTTAAAAAATGTTCATTTAGCTATAGAAAAATGCATTTTTTATCTTTAAAATTTAAAAACTCCCTTCTCACCATTTTTCATCTCCTAATTTAAAACATTAACTTTTTAGGACAAGGCTGTTTTCTTCCCACCCATGATCAATGTCTAGTGTAACAGTCACACRACCTCTACTGAGATAATAAAAATACTAAATAAGAATACTACCATTACGTGAGAGGGGAGGCATGCAAGCTCCACAAACAGTAATAATCTACGTGATCTCCTCTTCTGCTGATACYGTTCGCTCACTCCTCACCCTTCTCTCTCCTCTCGGCAGGGACCTTCAGACGAAGTTATTCATCTCCTACAAGTAAAAAAATTGAGCTTCACTCAAATCCATCAGGGGATCTGYGAAAGTTTGTCACAGATTATGTGTTGATGTAGGCCCTGTTACTTAGAGGGTACATTATTAATAAAAGTTAAATAATTAATCTTTCTTCACTGTCTYTAAACAACACTGGCATTTACCTACCAGGAGGCTGAAAGTTCAGTCTTTTCAATGTTGTAACACGGAAATACGTTGGTAATTTCCCTCTGAGGGGAACAAATAACAAGTCCTCCCCACGGCTGTGGCAGAGGAAAAGCCGCAGCATTTAGTGCCTTCCTGAACAGCGGGTTGGAAATCGAGGGTCCCGGGCCGGCGAAGGACCACGTGTGCCTCGCCGGGCTCAGYGATGGACTCACCAAGGCGGGAGGAGCGACCCTTCCAAGCCCGCCTCCCCGTCCCCCTGGGAGGCCRGCTCCAACCCACTCCATCAGTCGAACGCAGGTGTTTCTGAGTGTTTGTAATTTAATTATTCATAACATCAGCTTCATATTTTATGGATTATTCTGCATCAGCTCTGGCACTTGCCTCATGCATTATGCACGCACCGAATCTCTTCTGGGGGCAGGCATAAGAGACACAACGCACATCGCTCACCTGTGTGCTTCTGATCAGCAAGGAACACGTCCCACCCGGAGAGGGAGAGGAACCGAATTCCAGATGTGTCCTCCTTTGTCCCGTAAACGCACTTCAAACCATCCCAGACAACAGGTGAGGCTCTTTCAGCCTTTCCTTTAAACTCTACTAATTTGAATTCGGGTTATGGTCAGCTTATAATGAAACAATTTCCATTACAAAATGCATTTTTTCTGGTTACCCATGTTCCAGCTCAGAAGCACCGTCTCATAAAAATTATAGCAAAGGCCTTTTTTAAAATATGTATCTCTGAATGAACCAAACTCATCAAGTATCAAGGCTCAAAACCCAGGACAACGCATAATAAATTGCTCTTTTACTGTAATAGGAGGCAGATGAGCCAAGGGCGTAATCTGTTTTGATCATGCTAATGCAGCTCACTGCAGAGAAGATGTGACAAGTTATTGGTAGATTTCCGTAGAAATCCAAGTGAGAGTTGGGGGGAGGGCGGAGGGGATTAGTTGCTAATTGGTTCACTGTGGCACATATCTCATTAGCGGTCCCGCGTTCCTATGTTCTCTTTCTAAATGTAAACCTACGCCAGACCCCCTTTCCCAACAGGCCCCACGTTTCAAAGACGACGTGGAGCAAACAGCCCAGCAGAGTTGTCCTAATGGAGGAGGAAACTCCCTGATGGCACAAGGAGAGCTCGGCTGGGATGGGGGAACTGGCTGGAGACCCCCGGGAACTGGCTGAAGCCGGGGCAAGGATGGGGGAAGAAGGTGCCTCATGCAGCTCATGTCAAACTGTTCAAAAGAGGTTGATTTTTTTTTTCCTTCTTCTTCTGCAAAACCTTCATCAGTTTCTCACCTCAGCAGGAAAATTGATGGGTGAAAGATCTGGATATGCCCAAACGATGAAGGAGCCTAAGGGCACGTGCCGGCAAAGCCCTGTCCGAGGGGTGCCGGTAAAGGAGAGGTTTTGTCTGCAGCGCCGTGCCGTGCCGTGCCRCTTGGGCCGCCCCCGGCCCCAGCGCGTCTCGCCCGTGCCGCGGTGGCGGGTGCCAGCCCGGGGCCCCGCACTGCTCCCTGCTGCCCAGCTCAGCTCGGGGGTGGCATCACGCTCCACCGCCTGCGGTCCAACGCCGCACAGATTCCCAAATTCTGAACTCTGCTTGGAAAAGGGGACTCAGGGGTTTAACCCAAGACAGCACCTGTGAAAGAGTTGCTCTGAAAGCAACAAAACCTGAAGTTTGATTACTCTGAGGAGGCTGCGGAGGAAACTCCCTCCTGGGCTCCTCCTCGCAGCCCTCGCTGTCCGTCGATGTTCTGAGCCTGTCTGTCCACCCTGGCTGCCCGCGGCACACGAGCGCTGGTTACGCTCACTCTGCCCCGAGTGCACAGAGCCCCAGGGCAGGAAGATCCTGGCTTGGACATCCCCACAGAGGGACGGCTGCTCGGAGCCTAGCCCCTCAGCCCGCAGGGAAGCCACGCAGGAGCCCAKGGGTGACTCGACTGCAACCAAGCCTGGAAGCACAGACCTTTCCACCGGGACACTGAGGGCAGGAGAGGTTCATAGAATCACAGAATCAGTAAGGTTGGAAGGGGCCTCTGGAGATCATCTAGTCCAACCCCCCTGCTCAGCATGTTAGAGCAGTTCTTCTCACAGTGTCATTTCTTCTTAAGATCTCACCACCTGACATCACCTGATGACATAAAAATCTTAGCTTGCTGTTTCAAGATTTCCAGAAAACAAAGCAAAGCTTAGCATCAGGAATAAATAAGGCTGAAAAATCAATGAACAAATTAAAAAAAAAATAAAAAAATGCATACTATATTGTTTCTTAAATGGGTGACTTTTTGATGTTTGGGACCAGAAGAATCAGGCAATAGTAGAAAGTCCATTCATTGCTGGCTGTGAGAGAAGCAAATCTCTCGCAGAGAAGGCAGAAAGTGAGCACTGTTTGCAGCAGCCCCGCAGCTGTCCCACACATGGCGTTAGAAAGGGCTCCACCACCTGCAAGTTCTCCATGCAAAGCTGGCATGTGCTGTAAACTCTGGCAAGGAAGAGGAGCGTGAGGTGCTCCCACAGGGCTAGCACAGAATGCCTCCAGCTCACAGCCCCCGCTCCAAACCGGGGCCAGCAGGCCACCCTCCAAAGGCAGCCAGGGACTGTCAGAAATGTCCCCGGAGACACAAAAACATTATTTTCRAGGAAAATAGCAGAGAAAGCTGTAGTGGAGGCTGACCCAGAAAAGAGTTTTTCAGTCATACAGAAATACTTAGCAAAATAATGCAAACTGATTTAAATAGCAGCCTCCCGCATTCTTAGCAATTGTTTTGTCTCCCGCACCCGGAGTACAGGGAAGAGCCGGAGGCTAACTACAACTAAGTGACATCAGCCCTTGTCCAGGCGGGTGCTAATCGGCATCCTGTCTTCAAAATACTATGGGTGTTCAATGTGGAGAGCGCAGCTTGTGATGTCCGGGTGCTCCCGCGCCCCGCGCCTGCAGCAGGAACTTCAGCTSTCTGCACTGAGCCACGTTTTCTCCACCACCCTAGCTGGTCTCTAGACAGAGTTCGGAAGAAACGTAGCTACTATTTGTGCCTGCAAACCACAAGCAAACTTTGTCACTCAGCAAATTTCAGGACCTATTTTTATTCGATGTCAACCTTAATGTACTAAAAATACCTACCTGTCTTCTCTACTCACACCCCCCTACTTGCCACGCGCCCCTTAGCAAGGCTTCATCAAAAGATACTTAGGAGACATAAACATAAACCTGTGCTTTTTCTCATGGGAAGTGAGACCCTAAATACCCTCCTCCATCCCCTTGCAGAGTGCGATTGCTTGCTGTCACCCGTCTGTTTGTAGATGTGCCCAGTCCTGCTCTACAGGTAGCACCAGAGGCACAGCCGCAGCACGCACCAGCGCATGCACTGGTGAGATGCAGCCTGCCCTCGTCCTTCCCATGCAACCCAGGCATCTGTTACTCAGCTAAATTACAAATTTTGCCATTCGTGCATTCTCCAGCATTTACAGATAATCCCACCCTAGCAGTTTTGGCAGCCAACTACTCGGTTTAGCTGAAATCTGCCCTCCTGGCTCTTTGGACTGTGCTTTATTAAGCTTCTAGATATTAATCAGCCCAGGCAGCCTAATATCTGAAAATCCAAGCCAAGTAGCAGCTGTACTTTTCTGTCTGTACTGCAGACTTCCTAACCTTGACAGGCCTGATTTAAACATATCCATTCCCTTTCAGCAGAACTGGTGAGATCTGTGCATAAGTCCAAAGCTAAACAGATGTTTAAGTGTTTTGGTTAATAGAGTTGAATACTTATTTCTGGCTAGGGAAAGGCTTTTAAGTTGAGAATTTTAGATATACCTTAGGCAGATTACAGCTGCTTCTAAAAGGCAAGATCTAGGATCCTACCAGATAAACTTTCTTCCAGAAAGTCCATCCATCTGAACTGGATGCTTTCTCCACAAATTTTCTAGTAGCTGGCAAAATTACAGCATGCCAGTAAACAACTGAGATTTATGTTGAAAAAATGACATCTAAGGAAACAAATTTTGTTATGTTTCATCTCTTAATTAAGCCTGAACAGTTCCCATAACACAGAGGAACAGACGGTACAAGCAGCAAACGAGAGGTAGGACAGAGAAACACTTGCCGTTTGAGGAGTTCATTTCACCCAGGGARGGCTTGTGGTCGGACTCGGTGGGAGCAGCCGGTGAATACAAGCTTCCCAGCCACTCAGCAGATTCCTAAATTGTCACTTAGCTCTTGCTAACCTCTCCAAAACGAACCCTTCGATAAAAAGGAGGTTGTTAAGGAAATGTGATGGTGACTCACACAATCACTTTAAAAGGCCATGTTGGTTTTCTTATTAATCCTACCATGCAGGAATTTATTTTTTTCTGCAATCCTCAGTTCTTCATTAGACATTAAATYTTCATTTTCATAACTGCATAATGTAACAATGGTACCTGCAGCATTAATTATGCCATCTTAATTAGCTGGCTAATAGTTCCCAATCCTGGTTTTAATCCAATTTGTACATTTTGAGATTTGAGCTGTACACTCATTACCATGCAAATGTTTCCATAGTGCAAATGCCTGTTCCAAAGCCTGCCAAAGTGAATGAAGAGACTGTGATAGAGTTCAGTGAGTTTGGACTGGACATTTCTCTTCCCAGATTTGAAATGTCAGGTACCTGTCTTTCCAGATAARATGAACCGGTTCTCAACTCTTCTTTCTCCAAGACGGAAGGTACGGCAAGARGTAAATATCCTGCATTTAGATTTACAGAGCACTTTTTATCTCTAAAGTGCTTTGCAGGCATTAACCACACAATCATTAAATATTGATATTTGCATGATTAATGCTTTGTTGTTACATTATATAAGAAGAAAGATACAAATGTTGGCAGAAGTAATCTGCCTTGGAAACAAGCCATGGGTTTGTGGATAGTAACTCAGAAACTTGTGTTTCAGATATGCACCTATTAAAAACCTGGCACCTTTAGAAATAAAAATTGTGGATACAGTGATCCTGGTGCAATATCCCCGGCATCATTTAAACTTCATTCTATAYCAATAGTTTGCATAAAATTAAAACATTATGCCCAGAAAGATCATTTTCTGGATCAAGCATTCTTTGAGGACTTGTGCAGCACCGAGTCTGATGGACCTCAAATCAGCATCGTGGCTTGGGGCTTTTAGGCACCCCCATCTGCATYGTATCTATGATCTTTCCTTTTGATCTTTCCTTTACAGTAAAAGGAAGGGAAAACAATTGMTTGTTACACATCTTTCATCTCTGTGAGTTTACTCATTTCTTGTATGTTGTATTTTGTGACTTTAGAAATCATAATTTTTTTAKATTGTTGCTTACAAGAAAAAAATACATATTAAAAATATTCTCCATTCTACTAATAAGTTTCTTCCTCGTTACTTAACAAAGACAACACTTATGTGCACCAGCCAGGTCCAACAACATGTCTTCAGGTGATRTAAATTAGTACAAATCCAACACAGTTATACCAATTTACAGCAGCTGAGGATAGGGCCCCAGAGYATCTCCTTATTATTTATCTCTATATTTCACCTCTCTCCTAGGTTAGGAAGTTCCTGGTTTCTATTAATACAGTTCCTGGAGCACTGACATAAAGGTAACAGATGAAACCCAAGAAGAATCCAGTTGAACTGCTTTATCCAGCTTCTTTCCTCTGCTTCTACTACTCCTCCTAAAACTCAAAATATGAAGAATCTGTTTCAGCTAATTACCTCTGGAAGAGAAGCAATTCAGAAGATTTATTTTAAAGTTGTTTTTCAAAACTTCTTGAAAAAAATGTTAATTGTGAAATCYATGCAATTGTGCTGGTATTTTTAATACCTGACTAGAAGGAAAATCATTCCCTCTTCTTCTCAATGGCTTTATAATAGATTCTTAAGCTAGTAGGAGCTAAAGAAAGGAGGAGGGTGAAGAAAAATACAGATTTAAAGCTTATTTAGATATCAGGTCATTGAGTGTTTCTATCGTAAGTGACTTTTTTTTTCCTTTTTT
>NW_028185039.1:8523450-8529541 GCF_003343005.1 Rhea americana | reverse complement strand
ATCAGGTAGATAAGTAGCTTTGGCACAACTATCTTTTCTTTCTTCACAGAGTTTTGCTTTTGCTTCACCTAGCTTTATTTGCCAGTCTCTGGGAGAAGTGGATGGAGGAGAGGGGTCTCTGAAGGGGAACCTCCTCCCCTTTTGGTTGTTCTCTGGGAATATTCCAGGTGTGTTATTTAGCCTACTCCCAGGCAAGATATACTCAGCTTGGAGTGCTCCAGGATGGGGTGCTACAAGGAACTGTCCTCCARTCTACCCCTAACCTGACCTCCCTCCCTGAAGGGGGATAGTAGAAAGYCACCCTACCTGATCCAGAGCTTGCTGTCCGCTGGGCAGGCTCCGGGCACCTAGCTCAGCTTTGGATCCGTGTAAATGGCAAGCCACAGCGACCACGAGGCTCTGCTACAAGTGGAATGCTTGATACAACAAAATAAAGGTGGCTTTTACATTATTTCTGACAAACTCACTAGCTTCTCTGCTTCTATGCACTGACTCTGAACTCATTCTCCAACTTCAGGCTAGAGGTARTAAGACACCTTTTTAAGGTTATGATAAACCACAAAAATGTTGCACAGCTAGTAGAGGGCTAGACATAGCTATTAAAACAGTCCTGGAGAGGGATGGTAGCCAAGATATAGTAATCCTGTGACATATTATTCCTCAGATACTCGTTGATGTAAAATTCTTACCCTTTTTTTCTTTCTTCTCTTGGCTATTGACATGCAAGGTATTAGTTGACTTATGAGCAAACTGAACCTCTATGTGCTGTTAGAGGGGTATTAGCTGTTATGAATAACAGGGTTTTGAAGAGGAATAACCAAATGCAATATTGCTCTGTGCAGCAATGAGAAATGCAGAAAACACACCTGGGAAGTCTGGGTATAAAGGTATAAAGCTAGCTAGCACTTTTCTGGTTTTGTGACAAATCTGTGCAACTGTTTWAATTTGCTGAAATTCCTGAATTGCAATCCTGTTTAAATTTCCCTGAAATTACAGGCCCTTCTGTATCAGAAGATTTGAGAGATATAATATATATGTGCATATATTTATGTGTGTGTGTGTGTACATATATGTGTATACACATATACATATACATAAAACAAACACAAATTAATTCCAAGTACTGTAGAGTGGAAAATAACACTCAAGAAGATTTATTTCAAGTCAAAATAGAAACTCTGTATTTCCATACTCAACAGTTGCACAGAATGAACCTTGAACTCTACTCAGAAGAGCAGCCCAGATGCACAATATTCTTTCAGACACRCAACAAATTAACAGCCGTTCTCCAGAAGGCTGCTGACCGGTAAGTCAAATGAAGGCTGTTGAATATATCAGCTCTSCTTCTGACTTTCCAAAGCAGCAGAAGACCTGCGATGACTTTTTAATGTATATATTACTTTTCAGGTAACACAAGGGTTTTTCAGTCTCCACTTTCACTCATGCAAAACCGTGTTCTGAACCAAAGCTGTATCTACGCCAGCTCTGCCACTGTGATTTGGTTTTGTGATGATGTCCATTGGGAACTGGCCTAGATTGTATTTACAAACACTAAGACTAGTTTTGCATTTGATAAGCAGGTTTCTAAATGCGAACCAACATCCCAACAGTGACAAGCTAGTTATGTATCCAGGGAGTTCTGAAGGACATAGAACAACACTTCTCTGTTTTGCAACTACCATCAGGACCAGCCTAAGAACTATTATTATCGTCCCTATTCCGAGTCACAGCATCAATTTCCCAACATAACGTATGTCCTTATAGCTTACTAAAACCTTGGCTACACTGGATGGTGCTGATGTTATTTTCGGCTCAAAACTAGGGCCAAGGACAGCTGTGGCATGATCCTGATACTGCTAATATTGGTGGCAGGACCTCAACCTGTCCAAATGGGAAATGGAAGAAACCTTCGTTACCCACATGCAAACAGCAGAAAGAGGAAAAGAACAGCAAATCCCATCCTTTTGAGTGGGTACAGGTATAATATATGTATGTATACACACACACATATTTGGGGTTTGGGGGAAGGACTYGTCCACTCAGGACTGCATACAACGGTGTAACAGTTCAGTGAAAACAAAATTGAGAAGAATTTCCTGTTATGGTAGATCCTTACAGCTCCAGGGAATTCCTGCTGTGGTAGCTCCTGGGAAAAGGAACCCAGTTGGCAGAATATTGGCCCCGACACACTGTAAAGTGCTGCAGTGCACAAAGGGTTAGCAAGACCCTTCTTGTTCCATGGTTAGGCTGAAATAGACTGTAAAGGCAACAAGCATCAGAGTCTAAGGGGAAACTCTACTCTGCAAGGCTAACGTGACACTGATTCTGGGCCAACGTGCTCATCCCCTAACTTTCTTTGGCTTTTTTTTTGTTTTGTTTTGTTTTGTTTTTCTTTCTTCAAATGAACAGCAAGTGAGCTTTGAGGAAAGGACATGGAGGAAAGGAATAAGGCTTGGAGCATCATCTCCCTTCCCAGACTAATGTGTAAGAGGGGTGAGTCACAGCTTGCCACATCTTGGTCTCCAACYATTCCTTTATGCCCCCCCAAAAGTCATTTACTTACAACCTGAGACAGGTCACGGCTACCAAGCATGTTTTTCTAACCCCCATCTCACAGATACCTACAGCATGTGAATCATCCCTGGAGCTCAGGTTACCCTGCAATACCAAAGCATATAATTAAGAGGGCAGCAGACAGCATGACAATAATGTAACACTGCAAAGTTCAGCAACACAGGAATATTAACTAAAATATGTCTCACTTACTAATGTCAACAAGCTCTGCTTAAAACCCAGCTCTAAACTTTCAGACGCTTGTTTTGATCTACAGTAATTAGCATTCATTCATTAAAATTCATTGTTTACACATATGCATGTTATGAAAGCAAAGAAGTTCTGTGCATAAAAGGAGATACAATTATATTTTATTGTGGAAGCCAACCCATATTAGGTATCTACAGCTGACTTTATAGTTTTATATTGTTATCTTGTCTAAGCATAGTGTTAATATAATTTTTGCAGCACAGCATATAAGCAGACATCACAGCTGTGGTAATCTGTGACATGGTTACAGATTTACCCTGCGGCTCCCCTAAAACAACTGGGAGTAGGATGCCAGGATTCAATCGACCAAACTGATCTCAGCAACAAAGAGGCTGTTTCTGTGACACCTGGGGTAGGTAAAGAGGGTGCAGCCAGAAGGCCACCAGGAGACCTTTTATTTCATCCYGGTCACCATTTTTTGGCTTACTCATTAGGAAATTAAAACTGGGTTGTTTCTTTTACCTTTTGATATCTCAAAAAACTCAACCACAATTTTCCTAGAAAAATATTGTTTGGGGAAATATATTTTAATCCTCCTAAAAAAATAAAAATAGCTCATATTTTTACCATCTCCAGTGATTACGTAAATTTCATTATATCAGGCTTTATTGGTCTTATTTTTTCTAGTATCAAAACAGCATTTTAAACCCTATTCAAAGATTTATTTTGCCTTTACAGTTTATAGATATTTTGAAAGCTCTTTTGTTTCTTCACAGCTTCTTTAAATTGGACCCTTAATATAATATGTTTGCTGCTTGTTGAAAATAAAGAAAGTAACATAAAATAAGGGTAAGATAAAAACATAATGTTTAACATTTCTCATAAACTGACTTGACACGAACACCTTGAATGTGGGCATAGTGAAACAGCACATCATTAGGACCTTGTTTTGAAAAAGTTTGGTGTCTAATCTTTAAATCTCAGTAAACTAAATTATGTTTATATATGTTAAGGCAATTATCCCCTCAAGCGAAGGTGCTTCTACACAGCTCAAGTGTAAGTAGCAGTGGTAGATTTTTCATATTTTTAATACAATTGGAAACATTTAGTTCAGTAGGTGTTCAATGGAAAAAAATTATATTGCCATTTTCAACATCCTAAAAGAATTATTTTTAATACCACCTAAAGAATCCAAAAGCAAGGGCATAATTCTCTGTTGATTACATTTTTTAAGTTGTTATAAATGTTTTATAGAGTGGAATTGCTTGCTATTAAGTACTCTAGGGTTTTAAAATTATTTCTATAGAGCTATTTTTAATTTATACACATGCGCGGCACACACACACAAATAGCCATATTAAAGGACGTAGCAAAGTCATCTACTTGAAAGTTAGCACATGCCAGAATTAGAAAGGCCTGAGCAATCTTCCTTCTATCTATCTGCCTCTCTCTGTGTGCAACATCTGTACTGAACGAAGCACCGTGATCACCAAGTACGGCTGCAGAGTTACAGACAGGGTAAGAAATACCAGGGGCAGCCATAAATCTGGCAAATGTTAACTTTTGAGGGCACGATGACCAACCTATTTGTTCTTAATTTATAACACTGTGATTTTTCAAATTGAGAAATTAGTAAGAGAAGAGATCATACGATTGCAAGGGTACTTCCTCAGCTACTCCTGTCAGCTCCACTGTCCCTGCTCGGCTGGAGGGTCTCGCAGGCGCTGGACTGCCGGGAGGTGCGCCCAGGCCAGGACGCACGGGGATGGGACGCCAGCCTGCCGGTGCCCCCTCTAGCAGGCACTGCCCCGTGTTCCCTGTACGGCATGCAGTGTTACTGCTGCTACTTTGGCTGAATTGGGTTTTAGCTCTTCAGAGTATTTCGTATTCAGATATTAATTAGGCTGGATACCATAATTTTCTTGGGGAATACAAGAAACGGAAGAGAAACAGCAACTTCTAATGGCTTAAAACCCAGTTAACTTGAACTCAGAGAGAAACAACTGTGGCTTTTCTGCAAGCCCAAACTGTCAGCTAAGTATCAAACACCTATAAGCACTAATGACGTTAGACATCATTTTTTAGTATTTTAGAGTCTCCTCTATTGGAAACGGCTAAGCAACCACTATCAGCAGAATGTCTTCTTCAGCTATTAATTCCCTTCCAAAAATTTCTGAGTTTCTGGATCCCACTCCAACCGTTGCATGTTGTTGCAGAAGAACAGAAAAAGCCCAGCCTGTGAAAACCGAGCACAAGAGAACCATCTCCAGCTGAATTCCCACACACAGAGCTTGCCAAGTCCTGGCACAGTCAAGTTACGATTAACATGTACCATCATTGCAACTAGATTAAAATCAACATGAAGGAAAATTCAGTTCAGAGTTGAATCCTTAGCAAAGTGTCTGACTGTACAATCTACACCAACGAAGAACACAGTGCAGCCTTGAAAAAAGAGAGGTCAGATCCTCAGTTTTATAAACAGGGGCATGTGTAAGACTCAGATGCAAAGAAAAAGAGCCTTCCTCTCCTTCTTTTGCCTCCCTCTTTTCTCTTTTTACTCTTTGCTGTTTTAACGCATGATGTTCCACAGAAGACAAAAGCCCTGAAGAACTCAGTGTACTGGCACCATGCCTGGAAAGGTGACATATTGCACATATATTTTTCATATGTTTTCAAAAATATCCTTGCAAGGGTTTTTTTTTGCATGAATTGCTGTATGCGTTTGGCAGAGCTACAACCCTCCCTTTATCATGAACAACCACGCAAGGACATTCTGCCTCATGCGCTTGCTGAAATTTCCCACAGAAGGAAAAAATCTCCTTGAGGAAAGGATCCCTTGCTTAGAGCAGCACTGAACTATCCTGGTAGCTGTCAGCAAGTGAGAAGCAGTTAGACCGCGCTGCTTTATAACAGACCGAGCCCTGACCTGCCGCAGGAAGCAAGGAAGGAGTTCGGGATATGGTTCTGATTACAAGCAGAGCCACCACTGAAATACTGCATGGACACAATTACTCTCACCTGATCTGCCTTGTGTATTAGACTAAAAACAGCCTTTCTCGAGTAATAGCTGCATCCCAACTCTAACGGCAGATGCAAGATCTTTAAACAAGTGAAGCAAAACCCGCACCTGGACTTTACCAGGACTTAACTTTACGACCTCTCCGGGCAATCACTTCACAGCCCTGGATTTGTCCCACGCGCGCTCAAGCAGCCCGAGCGCTGCCGGGCTGGACGCGGGGACGCCGCGCGCTCAGCACGCCCGAGGAGCGCGCTCGCAGGCCGCGGTCCTGCCCCGCCGCAGCGGCGGCCAGGCCGGCGCAGCCGCCCG
>NW_028185039.1:8502267-8523235 GCF_003343005.1 Rhea americana | reverse complement strand
GCCGCCCGGCCGGCACAGCCGCCCGGCAAACACCGCCGGGCCAGCGCAGCCGCCCGGCTGGCACAGCCGCCCGGCCAGCGCAGCTGGGCCAGCGCCGCCGCCGGGCCAGCGCCACCGCCGGGCCAATGCAGCCGCCAGGTCAGCGCAGCCGCCCTGCAAACGCCGCCAGGCCGGCACAGCCCCAAGCAGCGGCTCCGCCGAGGGCCGGGCTGCCGTCACGGCACGGCAAGGCGCGAGCTGCTTATTTACTCCATGCCACAGCAACTCGGAACTGAAATTTTACACCCACCACTGAGGTAGTGAGCACAAAGCCAGCGTGAGACCAAAATCCAGCACTGAACATAGGCGTTTAGGAAATTGCAAGTTCCAGAGAGTTTCAAATTTCTGCTCTTTGAAAATCTGAAGACATACACAGTTCTTTTTTCACCCATCCTCTTTCAGTTCACACTTCAAATGCTAGAGACTATACCTATATATATATGTACATATACACACAAACACACACATATATCACACATGTATTTCACTTAAATGCCAAGACAGATATTGCTGAGAATATTGCCCTCTAATCTGATGAAGAAACTGAAACCACTTACTGAGGTGACTGAAGGAGAAAACAGAGTTAGCATTGTAGAGGGCTTCGCAAAAACTTAGTGGGGTATAAATTTCATTCCATGTAATGCCAATTGCTTTTTTTTTTTCCCCTGGAATCTGTAATTTTTCTCCATAAATACAATAAGATTTGAAAATTCTTGCGTTAAACTGCTACAAAGAATTAGTGCAATTTTTTTAAAGGCTTAGTTTTACGAATCATTAAGTTGTAGTTCAACAACTGTGCAATATCTGGAGATAAGAGACGTGGTAGAGTACTTGTGTCCCCTCAGATGTTTAATAGCTGAGACATGTTTTCTTTTCATCAGAATTATTCTGCAAAGTCAGCCTAAAAGCCTCCACTCCTAGTTTGCTATGAATATGCAAATGCCTTTTAATCAGTAGCAAATATCCCCACTTCAGTCAGTTTTGGATCAGGCAGCACAGGCCTCAGTGGATACACCCCGAAGGCAAGAGAAGGACGGCCAATGGCTCCCAGCAATGCTGGATCATACCGCTGGTGAGCAATATGTTGTCGTCGTCTGGTTGGTTGGCAGTCAAGATGGCTGGCAGGGTGCAGAAAAGCAATCTGTCACGCTGAGTGATACCTTCCTAAAGCTTGAGCCCCAGCGGAGAGAGCTCAGCGTGCTCTTCTCAACCTCCTGGTACCAACCAGTCTAGGCCTGTCCTAAAACCAGGCCTTCACTTTCAAGTTCTGCTCATCTCACGGGACAGCCCCTGTCCAGTACAGGGGTTGCAGTTTGAAAGCCAGGTGTCTGAAATACCTCTGAGGTCTGAGATAACTTACGTTCCCACGTGCTTTCCCAGTCAGAGCCCTGCGGTACAGACCTGCGAAGATTAAGGAACAGGAGATTTTTAGTTCATACACACACTAAGATAAATCTAAGGCAAGAATCACGTGAATTCAAATTAACTTAGGATCAACATATTACCTTCAGAAAAATCAGAAATCAGGCAGGCAGCTGTATATTAAAGGACAAGAAACAATAGGATTTGAGGAGTCATCAAATCACTGTTCATGTTACAAGAGCAGACGTGCTGGGCCAGACCTACGGGCCACCTATCCCAGTATCCTTCCTCCAAAAGTATCCAGACAGCAGATACTTGAGCCATGTCTGTCCATGGTGAAGGTGGTGAGGTGCTGGGAAGGGCACACTGTCCACCACCTTAAGTGCTCCATGACAACATTCATAGCATCACCAAGCTAGCTCTTCGCCATCTAGCTCACCATGGTGTTGTGAAGCATATTTCTGGTTTGATCTGTGAGCAGACCTGGGTGCTGCTACAGGTTCTTGGAGAGTATGTGCCACAATACCATTTCTTAGACCAAGCGTGCTCAATGCTCAGGTGGACTGCGACAGCCAGGGACACGAGCTACGCTATGAAGTGCTGGATTCAGAGGCTAAATTCTTACTAAAGCTAAACCATTAACTATGGCCAGTGGCCTGGCCCATAAGGAAGACAACAGGATCAGTAGGTCATAACAAATTTGTAGGTAAGAGAAAAACAGGGAAGTCAAGACTGATGCTTCTTCTCCAATACACCAGTGATCTTTCTTTGAGAGAGCCACTAAACAAAAGCATTCTCTTTTGCATCTCTCAACTCCTCAGTGGATTTTCCTTCCATAAATATGTCCAATGGAAGGAAACACTGAACCAAATTAGCATCCATAGTAAGAAGCTCTAAACATAAGTGTTGTGTGAAAAAGTACATCCTTTCGTTAGTTTTGAACCTGTCACCCGATGACCCTATTTTTTATAAGGAAGGAGAAGAGCATTTGCCATTCCTTCCACACTATCTCCCTGCCACTTCTCATTTAGTAGACTTCCATCATCTCTCTCTTCTGTTGTATCCTTTTTAGGCTAAAGAGCCTTGGTGTGTTCAATGAGCCCTTGAAGAGAAGCAATTTCATAGTTTTGATCCTCTTGTCCTTCTTTTTTCCACTTTTCCCAGTTATCTCTTATTTTTTTAGATGGAAAATCTAGAACTGCAAAGAAAATTAAAGGTAAAAATATATTAAGGTTTTATAGTGACATAGCAATACTTTTCATTTTAGTTTCTATTCCCTTTCTAAATAATTTCTAACATTTTATTTTCTGTTTTGCACTGCTGAGGAGCACTGAGATGCATTTTCCATTATAACCATATTTCTGAGCACTAATAATGAGCGCAGAGGCCATCACAGAGTAGGTACACTTTGAATGTCTCTTTCCCATGTGCATTGCTTCACATTTGCTTGCACTGAATTTCATCTGTTATTTCCCTCAGTTTGATTTGCTGTACCCTCATGAGCCATGTCCCTGTAGGTAGGGCATTGGATAACTTAAGCTGCAAAGAAAAAGATTGCCTCTCTTTTCTGAGACAAGTTTCCCTGTGCGTACAATAGAAAGATAGATAATGCGTAGGATAACCTATACCTGCCGTATCCAATAGCAAGGTCAGAGTACTGAGGAATTACCCCACACCAGGAAATACTGCTCTGAATTTTATTTACTGGGATATCTTAGATGCTGTTTTGGTCGCAGCTTGCTATACTTATTTACTATGCACTCTTTATATTGCTTTATTTAATCTATGTATTGATAGGCCTTTCCATAGGCATTAAATGTCAATATTAATTTTAAAAGCAATATTGAATAAAACCAGCTGAGTAAAATAAGAAAAGCATGTTATCTGTCGTCTTTAAAGCCCTGGACCTCAAAATGTTGAAAACAAACATGATGTTTTTTTTTCCCCATTAAATCAGCCTCTTCAGATATACTACAGATAGCTACAGAAATCCTTATTTGCAGGGGTTTTTTTTCTCCATTTTCTGTTGCAGCACTGACAAAGCTATGGATAAGCGTAATAATGAGAAATTCAAATTAGTGAAAATAACTTGTTTTTTCTCTGGCACACACCTCCTTTGAAATGAGTCAGTACAGTACCATTCACATCAGCTCTCTACCTCAACATCATTACACAGTTCTCTGAATATCCTGCCTTCCAGGAAGTCGTTCGTTTTCCTGAGCTGGCCTAAGGTGCTTGCTAAACCAATTCACCACACAACAAGCAGAAGAGGAAAAAAGAAGTTGACCTTACAAAATAAGACAGATCATAATTTATGAATAAAGACAACTAATTAATGACCCAAAATAGTTAAAAGATAGGTTTCAAGGCTGTATGTATATATTACATATATACACACACAAATACATATATGGCTTTTATGGACATTTTCCCCTCTTAAAACAGTGTCTTTAAATAACTACTGGCATAGACTGGCAGAAGCCAAATCAATTACTACTGAGATAAGAGTCTATCTTTGGAGAAGCATGAGAAACAAATGTGGAACAACTGGGCAGATGGGCAGAGAGCAAATCTGTCCTTCAAACTGCTTAATTTTGTTGTTTAGCTTTTGTTAAAAAAAAAAAACAACTGCAGATGAATGAAAAAAAGTCTTTGTTCGTAGATTTACTGTGAACACCATCTGGCTACTCAGATTTTTATATATAATTACCACTTAGCACCTTAGATCCATAATGGACACGTCCACATGATATGCTATGTTTCTAAAGGATCATAGCTAGAATTATTGAGGAAAGGGGATAGTCATCCCTTTGTATTCAGTATTTCTTTCTATTTCCCAGCACAGATCCTGCTAACCAAGTAAATGTGCTAGTCATAGTTGGAAAAAAAATGGTTTCAGAGACGAAGCCACAGACTTGGAAATTATATAGGAAATAAAACAGATTCTGAAATGCTTCATCCCTTTATCCGCGTGTAAACTCTTTAGTAACATTATCTAACATGAATAAGATGTACCTCTTCTCACAGTAATTAATCAATAACTGACATCCAAAATGAATACTAATTTTTCAGCATCTTACTGTGTGGCATTCTGCACAGGTCATTTCTGTACCACAACCAGTTAGCTGTGCTTACACCTTAGGATTTGTCTCTGCAATTGTGGTATCTGCCTTGTGAGAATGGAATTAAGGAAAAAAGGAAACTAACAATAATTTAGGACTATGAGCAGGGTTTTCCAAAAGTGCCAAGTGTCTCTGAGGCATTTTAAAAAGAGGTTGATCTGCTGGTGGTAAGGCCTCAGAATTTGTCTGAAGCCACATCACACTGACACATCTCAGCTGGAACACCCAAAAGTCTGCATGCCACATTCTGCATAGTCATGTTCTCCAGAAAATCCTCATATATCATTTGTCCAGGCTGAAACAGCCTGTGATTGACATCAGTGGGAGTCAAGATCAAGCCCATTACAAAAGCAGTAAGTGAAGAATTGCATTTCTATATGCAAGTAAAAATCCCTGAGCTGTCAATCCAGTCTTTTCCTCAGTATTTAATTTACTAAAAATTAAAAATAAAGGAAGGAATTGGAATTCCAAAGTAAAACACGACTGATTTATTTCTCCCAGATACTATGATGAGGAAGAATTTAATGAAGCAAGTATTATACAAAAAGATTAGGGCTTGCTGCTCTGCCAGGCACATGACATCAACTTTGTGTTGAGACACCAGTGTCTGCAGAACAACATAGCCTCACTGACATCTAGACATCCCTAGGCCTTTTAGTCTCCTAGGATGGAGTGGGAATTATAACAATTTGCCTTGGCCTTGTACTGACAAGTTATTATTATTAATAGGACAGTAGGGGGGGAAGAAAAAAGTCCATTCTATATCAGTCCTGGACTCTCTTTTAGCACTTACTATAGACAAAGAAAATCATAACAGGACACAGAGAGACTGAAAAGTGCGTTGTTCATGAAAATGTGGCAGAAATTATAATGTCTCCACAGCAGATCTCTCAGTTCCCCATACCTGTGACAGCACAGCCACATTCACAGCATCACACATGATGGTAGGCTTTCCAATCTAAAACATACCATGCACTGTGGTAGTTCAGATAGATCATTAAAATCATGGCTAGAGTCCAAAAAGGAACCCTGTGTGAGCTCTGTCAGAAACTTGTCGGCGTTTCAGCGCAGTGAGATATTCCTCGTTCCCCAGAGAGATTTGTACTTCTGACCAGTGTTCCAGTATCTCAGGGACCATTTGGTCTACTGCAGCTAAAGCTAGCTAGCACCCTGCTTTTTGCTGACTATGGCTTCATAAGAAAACCAGAGTGGATCTGAATAAAATCAGTTCAGTAGTTGTGGGCTGCAAAAGGCAGCAGTGACTCTGCTTTGCCAATGTCTAGAAGAGATGTTTTATCACTTTTGCTGGAGCTCTTGCTGACCTCCCTGGGATCTGGCTGGCTGGAACGTACAGAGCCTCTCCGTGAGAGCAGCCCTGCCTTCATTACTTCTACATCACTGCTGCTCCAGATGCATCTTCCAGGAGCCTCAAATGGCTGGTCTGGCCAAGCGTATCCCAGCCTTGCCCCATGGAAAGGGGCACTGGTGCTGGGGCCCCACCATCCATCCTGTTGGTTTGCGTGCCATAGATCTGCCCAGCTTTCAAAGAGGCCACTTTGCTGCCATCTCCAGCCCCTACACGATCTTCTGCTTCATCAGTGCTAACATACAAAATATAAAGCATAGGCAGGGAGCAATAGAGAATTCACACCTACATATTGGCTCCAGCTCTAATGCCAATTTATTCACGTTACTGAGGTAGCCTAGGTTAGTGCTCCTAAAAGGGGCACCACCAGGTGCAGTACAGCGCAACTCAGCCCCAAATTAGTCCTTCCTCCTAACACATGCACAACAGAGACCTGTCGTTCTTTGATCCAAATAACTCAATTCAAATTTTTCACTTGGAAAAATGCAGAGACTACTGACTCCCACATTTATCTCCCCTGGGAACTACATCCTTCCATCACGTACTCAAAACGCATCCCGGTGTACTTAGCAACATCATCTGAGAAATGTTAAGCTGTTTTTGACAGGAACATCCCACTCTGCATGTCTCCCAGTATAAATAGATGCCAAAGAGAGGCAAACCAGAAGAAGATTGGTGAGGAAGAGTAAAACAAAGCCTCTATCAACAACAGCTGAGAATTTGCAAAAGCTCAGTTTGACTTTTTAGTTCTTTCTTCATTCTCTAGAGATTTTGTAATATCCGTCTTTCCATTTCATGAGAGAGAGAGAGGTGCTAATCTCTGTGGTATATTAACAACCATCTTCACACTAGGTTTATTACAGATGTTTGTAACCGTTATCTGGCTTTCATGATATATATATATTTATATAAATAAGTATTAAAAGCAGCCACATTTTGTAGTAACTGGTTTGAAGTTCCTAACATTTTGTTTTGGTTCTTTGTTATAAGGAGGAACATATGGCACTAGGAAAATAAACACACCATTAAAAGTATCCTATGCATAAAAAAAGCAGTAATTTTAACTCATTCTGACAATTTAAAATCCTCTTAAAGCATATAGAGCCAGAAATGCCCATTTCAAACATTTAATTGTTCCAAAAGTAGATAAAGCAAATCTCATTCTCCTCTCACAGCCATTTACACAGACATCATTTTCTTTACTTATATCAAGTCACTTCTGATTTATATTGATGTGAGTGAGTGAGAATTTGGATCTGTCATTCTTTTAACACAGACGTCGTGACTAGGTGACACTCTACTGTTCCTACTCACACTGACTACCGTCTATTAGTAACCTAGTCGACATCAGTCTGATTGACTCATGTTTCAAGGTTAAGATTCAAGCCTCAAACTTCAAGCTTTTGAATTCTGCAACTGATTCAAGCAACCAAATCTTGGAATAGAAATGCTAATAATAGATGCAAAACATTTATATATCTTGTTAATACATATATATGTATGCAAAAAAAAAATTAATTACATGCTAAGGGACCAACAGACAGCTCTCCAAAATATTCTCCTGGATTCTTTGAAATACTCATGAAACTCACTGTTAGCTCTGATAAAGAGCTTCTGCATTTCAAAGTCACTGGAAACCTCTCCTGAACATAGGCGTTGCCATTAACAGGACTGGAATCAAAAGTAGAAACAGAGCCACCAAACTGACCTCTCATCACGGTCCTGCCACCACAGGGGATTATCACAGAAAAACAGAAAAATACCTTTCCTAAAAAAAGCTTATGACAGTCTACAAGAATTTCCTTTTTAAAAGGCACATTTCCCAGTGCAATGGAAAAGTTCTCTAAAACATGTTTTTGTTTGTTTTCTGCAGAAAAAATTAGCGAAACAAAAAGCTGATTATGCTTCTGTCATCTGCAGTCAAGTAAGCAGGTCCTTTGAGTAAGAGATACCAGCTGCTTTAGATGTTTTGAACAAGAACTTCCTGAGAAGCAAAGAGGAAATAACATAGGCACTGGCTGTGAAGGGTAATACAGGGCTCTTAGTCACAGTCTCTACTCCTAAGAGGCACAAATATTTCTGTCCGTGATGCCAAGTATGAAAAAGTTAAAAAAAAAATAAAAATAAACAAAACCTTAAGACTTCCTATTTAAGCAGTTTAAGTAAATACTTGTATTAGTTCTAGACTTGTCTTTTGGAATTTCAATTGCTTTTAGTTTAAGATCCTCCAAAAAGTCACCTCAGGGGTCCAGAAGTTCCCAGTACGCAGGTAATGTGCAACTTCCTGCTCTTCACTAGAGGAGCTGCTGCTTTAGCTCAGTTTGCAAAGATTTCTGCTGTCTGGGGAGTCCAGAGCTCTAGAGACAGCCAAGGCAAAGCAGGCCACTCCATACACGTAATTTTGAAATAGCAAGGAACACAGTATTTGGAGACAGCTGCCTGGAGGATTACTTCGTTACTCTCCCTCTTCTGGAACATTTCCTTTAAGGAAACCTTGTATTGCTTTTGCACAGTGAAAAATAGCAGTGTATTTTACTGATACAATTTTATTTTCCAGAAAAACAACATTGTTGCTATAGCTATGTAGGTATACATAGCTACATATATATATATATATACATATACACACACATGCATGTATGTATGCCTATATCATTATGGAATTAGTGATGATTAAAAATCTTCCATCATGCAGCCCGTGTCCTGCAAAATCATCAAGGGCAGAATTATGCCCCAGGTTGTGGTATCTCAGAAGTTCTCAGGCTCACAAGCTTCTGCATCTTCTTATGTTTCTCGATCTTTAGAAAGGAGAAAAAACTACCACGAGGCTGGTTGACTCATGTGACCAGAGGACTCGCATGAATAACCTTAAGGTTTCTTAAATCCCCCAGGCCTCCCCTTTATTTATTTATTTATTTTTAATGCTTACGTATGCGAATGTGAGGTGCATCATACTTTCCCAGCTCATCTCCTGTCAGGAAATACTAGAATATTGGTGGGGACCAGAGTGGCGTAACAGCAAAGTTTCCCTTTCCACGTCGTCGGCTTTCATCTCCATTGCGGTCAGACACAGAGCCTGCACAGCGGACCCTCTCCCGGGAGCTCATTCCCTGCTCGCCGTACCCGAGGCGCCGCAGCCCTCGGAAGGGCCCCGCACCGCGTGGCGCCGCGGCGGCCGGGACGCTGTTTCCGCCGGCAGCCTGAGCGCTAGCGCACGCGTCGGCGTCTTCACCTGCAACTCGCGGTACACGCAGCCAAGACTTACAAGTCTATTTGCAGCTGCAGAACAAACAGTTAGTGTACTACCAGCCTTCCTGGGCGTCTGAAATAAACGTTTTGGCTGTGCCCCCCAAGCTGGCATTTGTTCGTATCGCAGAAGTGGTACGTATCTGTCAAGATGGGCACCAGATCGTAGTCTGATAGCTACCAAAGCAACTGAATGGGCTCAGCCAAAAACACTGATCTCTGGCAGCTAGTTTCTCCCAATTGCCCAATTTGCAAAAACATCAGTTCGAATTTGCAAATAAATTTCAAAACTTTGATAACATCTTTTGGAAGCAGAAATACCAGATTTTGGATAATCAAATGATCATATAAGCAGTTTTCTGGATTGCAGAGCAGGCACCGAGCCGCTGAACTGGAATGAGCGGACGGCTCTGGGATTGTTTAAATTGAGGAGGTTCTCTCAGGTTAGCTATTTTTGTGTGTTGAGTTTAATGCAGGTTATTTAAGGTGTTTCCTTATCTTAATGTGTTTAACTTAAACAATAATCCAGTAAATGGATTACAGAAGTACATAATAATAGGCTAAGATTACTGTCAAATTTCCAAAATGGAAAATGAGACAAGAGGAAGCAGAGGTTGTTGTTGTAACTGGTTCTTGAAATCTTCTGCAGGGGACCAGCAAAGATGGGAAGCTTCTGGTCAGAATATCTGGAGTGAAGCAAAAAGTGACACAGTGCAACTTTGAGATAAAGCTCTTTTACTCATTAAAGCGTTTCACTGATGGAAAAATAATGATTCTTGTAATTCGTTGCCTTGTTCATGTGATAATGGTAACCTCTTGTCCTTATTATATTGTATGCCAAAGGTTTACCATGACCCATCAATTATGAAGGCAATCAATTAAAACACAACAAGAAAACCTTGTTTTACATTTGTATTTTGCCTTCATTCAATCTCCGTCTCAATCTGCACTGTGTTCTTTGGAGTAAGGGCAGTATCCTTTATTTCCCAGTGTCTTCATTATAGAAAGAACTATACTAAGGTATCGAGGAAAAAATCTTTCAAAAATTTAAGGCAAAAAATAATGAAAACCAAAGAGCTTGATTAAAGTGGATATCCTTTCATTATTTATAATGAGTAGAGATTGCATATACTCTTTCTGGATGGGATTTTAAGTGATTTAGCAGGAGAAGGTAATGTCATTTGGAAGCCAAATTTCCAAATAATACTGCTCTTCTGTAATATCTTTCTTGGCCTAGGAAGTCCTTTTACACCAAAACAGGAAGATTTGGGGGAAAAAAAATAAAGATTTGAAGTAATTTTAAATTTCCTCCAAGTACTTGTCAGATAGTTCAAACAGAAGCCAAAGACTTCAGAGATCCAGGAATATGGAGCTATGTATTCAGGAAGCTCAGAAACAGTGCTCGTTTTGCAGAATTACTGAAAAAAGGATACGTATAAAGTGAGGTTTAGTTAAGCAGGGAGCATCAGTACAGAACTAACCCACAGTAAGAACGTCCCCCAGCGTTTTTGCAGTGATAGTCTAACATGCACGCCAGAGCACAGCAGCCTGTGCCTTTTGAAACGCCTGTGCTGCCAACAGCTCAAAGACAGCTTGCACGCCGGGGTACACCACCTCAGGATGGACACCAAGGCTGGACTGGCACAGTGGCAATGGCATTTTATATATGTCTCAGCTGGAAGAAAATAACCCACAGGGACTTGCATCACCAGGATACCTTAAGAAACAGGTTTCATCCCTTACAACCAACCCAGCTTCGTTTGGTGCAGCCGGAAGCCTGAGCAGCTGCCACCTTTCCCCAGCTCTGAGCGGCCCCTCTCCTTCTCCTTCCGCTCGCCAAGAGTTGAATAAGCAAAGCACAGAGACCTTGCTGCGCACTCCGTAAAAGCCACCGACCCATCTCACGCCACAGACCCCCTTCGCAAAGCAGCGGGGCCACMCCGTGCCAACTCGTCACATCCAACCAGGCGAAGCCCTACCACCCACGCCAGCTTGGCGCGGGTGAGGCAGATAAAACTCTTTTGGCTTTGGTATCTCTAATCCAAGCCAGCRAGTGCAGATGTCGTCTAGTACGTCAGTGAATCAGAATTTGCAGCTCCTGCTCCAGGAGGCTGACACACGGCACCCCAGGGAAGAGTCTGAAAGGAGTAACTGTAAACTTCAATACACTGCCACATTAAACGGCATCTGTGCTCCCGGTCGGGCTTGCTTATTTATTTATTATACTACTTTAAAGCTTGCAATATTGTGTGTTAAACAGAATTCTTTTCTTTTAATTGAACTGAAATATCACAGCTGAAGTTGAAACGGGCAAAAATAGGGTAATTTCAACAGTAAGGCCACGATTTGTCTGTTTTTTACCGCATGATTATCTCAGGAAATTCAGTGCTCACTTTTCCCAGGACYATTTTGTTTGAATTGTCTGGCTTTGGTTGTTTTGAGTCATGAATGCAGTATAGTTTAAAACAGGATTTCAAGTGCTTTCAGCTCTCTGGAATCAAGGATAATGGATGACACTTTAATTTAGCAGAACAGAGTTAGAACCACACCTACAACTTCTGCGGGAAAAAAAGAGTTTGACAGTTTTTAGCTCTAAATGATGCATCTTTAAAGCAGAACACTTGCAGGCCTTTAAAGACAACATCCAAAGGAGGAGTCCTTTAGCCAAGGCATCCTCAGGGATACAACCGTGCAAGGTGCAATGTATCTTGTACTGTCCCATTGAGCATTGGGGAGTTTCTAATGGAATTTCTGAGACCAGAGATCTGCATGGAGATCGTAGCAGTGTTGCAAAGTTTTTTTGTTTTTTGTTGTTKTTGGGCAACATCTCAGATCCATTATTCTACAGTCTCTGCAAGCTCACAGTATTAGACTATTTCATTGTCACTTACTATTAAATATCTGTGCCAGCAGTGACTTCAGTGGTACTTCAAAAGTCCAAATTCAGATGCACAAGCACAAAATGGTTCTGTTTGTCTTGCCACATGCTGTAAAGACCTTTGTTCAGGAAAGGCATGAAGTGACCTCGCTCCCCGAGTTACTACTTCATGGAAGGACAACTGCCCTAAACGATATCACAGCATCAACTATTTCTATAGCAGCAATATTATTTTTGAATTCTTTCCAGTAATCTGTGAATGACATGTAACCACAGCGTCACATGTCATTTAAATTCATTACTCCTTTATAATCCTCCTTCATCAGCATCTGGACACTCCAACTGAAATCAGGCATTAGGTTTGTAAGCACTACACAAGTAAAAGCACTGTACAAGGTAAGCRCTATACAGAGTTAAAAATAAACCACTCCCTAAGGAGCTATGAAAACACATCAAAGTATGGAGAAATTGAAGTTACTCACCTGAGCTGGCAGAGTTGGAGCAGGATGTTGGTCCCCTAAATCATGTTCTCTACTGAGTATCCTGCCATGCTTCATTAGCATGCCAAAATAGCACCTACATGCTTCCATTTTACAGAAGGGAATTTAACCTCTAAGGTGCACCAAAATGCTGCAAATTAAATATAATGAAAACAAATGTCTAAATAATTATAAAACAAACGATCGTAACTTGTCCAAAAATTTTTAAATTGTTTCCAATCAACCAAATAATCCAAAAATCCATGTGGTAAAATAAGAACATTTTATTTTGGCTTTTACTCACTGCATTTGTTTGCTTTGAAAAAAACCATATCTTCTAAACAAAAAGTTACAGTATACCAAAAACATCATGATGAAACACTGCAACTTTAGATAAACTTTAGAGGTATTCTTCATTTATAGTTTCTAATAGGATGTTATCATTAATCCTTTTGGTTTAAAAAAGATTGCAAGAGCTTTTCAACCAGCTGTCAAATGTATTAGTTTATTCACTGAATGTGGTAAGCACAAGCTCATCTTTAATGATTCAAGGCATCATGCACAAGTTGCAATCTTATGCACGRAAAAAAAAATCAAAAAAGTAGTATGTGAAAAAAAAATTGTCATGAGATTTGTACAACTCTTTCCATATATCATGACATCTTAATTATTTATTGCCTAGCAAAAAATCAGTGGAATAACTCCCAGTGATGTTATGATTTTTTGGATGAAGACTAGTAAAATTACAAAACAATTAGGAAGAGGAAAAACATTCACACTGTTCGATAGGTGTTTTTCAAAGGCAAACTTCAGTGAAATTCAATAGACAATTAATTAATGAAGCCGCCGTATAAATGCCAGTGCTCTGCCARTCCTAGTAGTCAGCAGAAAGCTGTGATTTGTTCCTCGGTCTGTCCTTTAGATTAATACTGGCTAGGTTCTGGTTTTACAGCATGCTGCTTCTTGCAGCTGTATTAGCTGAAGATAGTCAGATTTCTTCCCGCCTTATGCTCGTTTCTGCCCCGTTAGCGATGCTTGCTCAGGTTCTTGCGGGGCTGCAGCGAGAACAGGACGGGGACGTTGATCCCGTTGAAAAATCTGATAAATGATAAAGGTGTGTATGTTTTTTGGTTTTGGTTTGGCATTTTAAGAAAAGGAGAAGGTTATTTTTGGTTCTCTCTTTGCCAGACCGCGGGCCAACAGTAAGGATGAAAATGAGCCCCTATTGCAATGAGGAGGCAGCGAGGAAAGAGTACCTCCCGTCAGGGAGACGACTTGCCCCAGTCTCATCCMGTTAGCCAAAGGCAGCTATGTATCAAATTTCTTTCCTAAGCAAAGTGTCTTCTTGACTTGCAGCAATATTTCAAGTACATCAGGGATGCACAAAAGAAGAGTTTTTGATATCAATAGTGTCAAAAGACAGGCAAAGTCTGGATTTACATGGGGTTCAGCTTTTTAAAAATACTTATGAAACAGTAAGTAGCTGACAATTTTTGGCTGAAAAAGCATTAAAGATAAATCATATAATATTTTCTGAAGATGAGGAACTGACACACTGGGGTGACTGAATAATTTGCCTAAGGTCATATAAAGGAAACTGGCTGAGGGAAGAAGTGACCTTTGATGTCTTCTCAATGCCAGAAGACCTTTCTTATGCATTGGGCCCAGGTAGCCTTTTCCTGAACAGGTAATATTAGCAATGGAGAAAGAGAAAATACTCAGCACACTGCAAGAGTTACCACTGGCTCCTGRCATCACTTTTCATGAACATTAGCTGTAGAGCTGAGCATATTTCCAAGCTCACACTAATGCAACTAGCAATGTAATTCATAATTTGAGCTGCGCAAAATACCCAAAGAGTAAAAATTTTGAGAAAATTGACCTTCAGTTAGTGTTAGCCCTCACGTTTCGTGGAGACCAAAGTCTTTCTTTTTAATGGAAAAAGGCACTTAAATTCTAAGCAGTGTTGCTCAACTTGATTTTTTAAATGTTAAACAGTAAAGAGGTTTGCAGAATAAACTCTGTAAGTAGTTGTCAAACTAACATACAACACAATGCATAGCTAGTAGCATAAGTTTAGATTCCTGGTGTTTTCTCACTTTAATTAAATGTGGATGTTCTAAATTATTCAACATTTCTTCAGAAAGGTGTTACTCAAAGAAAAACTGGCCCTGAAATTAGATTATAATACTAGCCTTTGCAAACAATTAATATAAATGCTATATGACCGTGTACGAAACCATCTGCCATTTTCTTGTGCTCAGTGTGCTGAGCGGTTCTTTGATATGGTAACGCAGACAGCAACAAAAGCAAGCGTCAAAAGTAATTTACTTACTGAAACTTTTCAGGAAATCTGAAATAAAGGGTACTTTCCAACTTTCCAATATAAAGCAAATTTTCTAGAATACTTTTATTACCACAGAAATTAGAAGATTCTATAACCACAGTTAATTCATCACTTTGGCAAATAACTAAATATGGCAAATAAATAACTAGCACCTGCTGTAATCTTTCTACAGGGAAAGTAATGTGTGCAACACACACATTGGATTTTTTTTTTTTTTTTTTTTGATTACTGCCCACTCAGACATGCGCAGACACAGATAGAAAGCCACTGCTGTATGGTTAAACAAAGACCGGTCAAAGAAACGCACCACAGTTCGACCGTGCTTAGTTCAGACCTTCTGCAATGCTCACCTCCCAGGACGGCTGTTCTCCTCCCCATGTGGGCATGCCGGAGAGCTGAAGCGTAATCTTTAGTCCAGAATTTCTGTGGGTTTTGAAAAAGAGAATAACTGAATACAAAAGGTAAAAAAACAGATAATAACAATAATTATCACACAAACAGATTATTCGTTGAGACATGTGCCTTATGAAGGGGGAAACAGGAAATCTGGTGACAGAAGACACGCACATTTTGAAATGTTCCTAGAAGAAAAATAAAGCTGTCATCAGTCCTGCCCAGTGAAATCTCACCTTCTGCACTGCACAAACTTAGGCAAATGGCAAACATTCAGGGATGGATTCACACTGCTTAACTGAACGCACACATAGCAGTAAGCGTTAAAGGTACAGAAACAGCCTCCTTAGGCTTCTCATGGGGGGAAAGAAAAAGGTTTCCCCAAAGAGCGATCAAAAATGGTATACTGACTTAGATTTCACACTCAACATTCTTGAAATGAAACATTTAACTGACATTTGGGGAGGGGGAAAAAACCTCATTTTGATTCACCTGAAACTAGTCACATTCACTACAAATTAATAAAAAACTGTATTTAGCCCAAAACTCTACAAARCTCTTCATCAGTAAAGATTTATCCAATTCAGTTTGGAATAAAACCCTCTCCTCTATCAGACTACAGAGCAAGCCAACATTGCAGTAATGTAGCTGAACAAATTGAAGAAATTTTCTTGGGATATTCAATTTTCAAAATCTCTCTCCTTTTTGGTCCAGCATATACTCAATAAGCAGTTAAGGCCAAAGAACGTAATGGCTGCATTTAGCTTCTTTTGCCTTAAGCTTCATTTCCCTTGCTCCCTTRGCAGTCCATCTGCCTGCTTCTCTCAAGCAGATATCACCTTTCCAAAAGGACACAGAAATGCTATTTGTCCTCCCAGAGGGGCCTATATCTAGCACTGTTCTCTCACTGCTATTAGATCCTAGATTAAACGCAAGTTATCTGCTGCCATGGATGATGTTTTTTCTTCGCAGTCAGTAAGAGGACTGAGTCTTCCTGGAGCACTGGGGAAGGACAGGACTCTTCCTGCAGCCCGTCACTCTGAGAAGCCTTAAGAGGAACTGACATCATGATGCTCAGAGCCCTTTATGGTTGGAGGCYTCTTTAGCTCTGTAAAGTTTTAAGTGTTTTTACCCTCCGGTTTCTCCAGCAGCTCTTGCTGTGTTCCTTCCTGTCAGTATTGCTCAGTTTGTTCCTATCTGGGGATGGGTGAGAGCAAAAGCTTTCTCCTACTTTTCAAAGTTTTCCTCTTGGGTGAAAGCAGATTCCCTTGTCTTCTTTTGACATTTCAATAGCTTTAGCTGAATCTGAAAGTTTCTGAAAAATCGGTTCATTTCAACTATCTGCCCAAAAGGAAATTTTAGTGTTTTAGCTTTTTCTCCTCAGTCTTCGAGATACGCTCTCACTAAACAACTCTCTTCCCCCTTCCACCTCATCTGTTTTCTTTCATCTGTGCTCTGCACCTTCATACTCCTTTCATATTCATTTCCAGAAGAAACACGGATACTCTGATGTACATGTCCAACAAAACTTCACATGTTCTGCTTTGGAGTGAAACAATACTGATAAAGCCTCAAAGCAGGCATGTTTCCATTTTTCAGTCACCACCTCAAAAGCCTGGCCCAAACAATCAGCAGCCACAATAATACAAGTCATGGAAACTGAATTAAATACTCAGCCAAAGCTGGGCTAGGTCAGCAGAATCCAGTCTTGGAATGAACCTTGGAAAAGAGACAGGGAAAAGAGGATCTCTTCCTCTTTCATCTGAAAACCTCCTGCATAGGACGGGTGCCAGCAGGCACCCAGGTAAGCATACATGGTCAGGAGGGTAGCAGGATTAGCCAGGTCCTAACCCTTAAGGGAGTAGTGGTTTATGTTGCATTTAACTCTATCAAGAGGCAAGGCATTCTGTGCTGCAGGTGTGACAGGGACATGCAGGACTGCCAAGAAGAATCCTGTCTGCAGATGGACCAGAGCAGAGATGGATTCAAGATATGGCTTGTATGAACTTTCCAGTTCACCAGGTCCCCCCTCTCAACTATATCCTCTCAGATGCTCGCAGAACCACAGAAAGACCTTGCTCACCATCACTGGAGGCTGAATAAAGCTCATGTTGCATGGCAGAACTTTCCTCATATTTCTACTGTAGAAATGCCCATTGAAATGCAAAACTACTGAATGATTGTTGATAATTTTTCATGGAAAGAATCAGAGAGAAGCCTATATTACTGTGCCCTTTAATCCATCATGAAGAATGATTATCTTAGATTCCAAACAGTTGGAGGACTAATTAAATTAGCATTTCCCTTGCCTGATATTCAGTGTAGAGCCCTAAAAGACTTGATAAAGAAAACACCTTGTCACCCTGCAAAGGTCATGCTGCTCAGCAGGGTTGTTACATGTTCTTAATCAGGAGTAGTGTCTGTTACGTCCATTTTTATAGGAGAGTCGATGCATTAGACCGCCTGAGATTTGTATTTTAAATGGTCTTGCCACTGTAGGATACCAGAGGTGGCCACATACAGTGCACGTGTTCAGGCAAGAACAAGAAGGGGAACAGAGAGAGAATAGATATTAAGGAGCCAATACCCATTACGGTTCCTCAGAAGGGCTGTACAAGCACAGGACAGGATCAGGCCTATGGAATTAACTGTGCTAAATATCATCACTCTACTCTTTAAAAAGAAGGATGATTAGGAGTTATACAGATTAAACGAAAAAGTTTTCCATTCTATTTCATGGGGATGTGATCTAGCAAAATCTGTATTTTGCGAGAGGGCATTTCCTTTCTCCCTCCTGATCATTGCCCATTTATATTAGGGGATGAGATCCTCACTGTAACAACAGGGCTACTGCACTGGTAAAATGAATATTTCCATCAATATTCCCAAGAAGCTGGGCTGTACTGGGAAACGAACTCTACAAAAAAAAGCAAAGTCTTTAAAAACCTTCAACATTTTCTGCTTGAAAGGAAGGAAGCTAGAGAGAGAAGGAATAGGATCTAGAGACAATATTCAGGGCAGCAATTTGAATCCGGTTCCCTCGTATCTCAGTTTGAACATCCTGGGCTCTAAGCTAGCAGCTGCTCTGAGATCTTCCTCCTATCAGCTGATACATTTCCATGAAAAGTTTTCATTTTGATGAATCTGCCCAAGGATACAATTCTGCTGAAAATGTTCCTGCCAGGTTTGTATTCAGCTCTACGGTATGTCAAATAATTCTAGTTTTCATGCTGGCATTTTTGCGTGTCCATCACTAGTACCCAGCACTACAGAAGTGATTCCATCTGATCCAGAAATTGTGACACTCCTGAGCTACCATCTGTGCTTCAAAGCCAGAGGTTTTCTCTGGCTGAAGTCACTGTGAGGAGGCTGGTGAAAAGCTGGAGGTTTGGTTTGTGACCTACCACTACTTTCTTGAGCAGATTGCTTTAAGACAGGTGCTGTGATGTGCTTTGTTTCCAGCATTTTTCTACCAAAATACTCTGTGAAGAAAAATCTGATATGTTTAAAAACTGACAAATGCCAATGACCAAACTGAGTAAACTGAACTATAAATAACGGAATGGGAAATAACATCCGAAACAGTCCAGTTTTCCATCCGCTATGAGGGCCCAGACAGAAGGTTATATGGTACAAGCTGCTTGTCGTTCTGTGCTGAGTAAACAGCAGCTGAAGACGTCATCTAAGCCAAATACACTGGTTCGAACAGAAAAGAGCTGTCAGAAATTAGGAAGGATAATACCACTCTCTAGACAGTTATCACATTGAAAGGAAAAGAGAGTATGAGGTCCAAGAGTGACAAATATCAAAAGACAAAATATTACCAGCAAAAGGGAAGGCAGTTAAAGTCTACCTCAGCTTCAACTGCCCCAGCTGCTTCACCGAGGTAGTAACAACATCATTCGTCCGCTTTCTCTCCCCTGCGGTCAATGTCTTCAGGATGTTCACTCTTTTCTATGCCCAGGGACACAACTACATTTCAAAGCTGCACCAGTGCAGTACACCTGCCTGTTGCCTACCTGCGTGCCTCCTCCGTCAAAGAGCCGAGCGCAGCCGTCGTGAGGAGCCCTCCCTTCTCCTCCGCTTCTGCTGGTGCTCAGGACTGAGCAAACCCTAATTAGGAGCTYCAGGAGCCAGGCAAAGCAAAAGCGTCAAAGCTAAAAAGCTTTCAAACGCAATGAGAAAGTGGTAGAAAGGGTCTAGAAAAACTGTTAAACTGAACAGAGCAAAGCGCGCTGTCCTGTCCCTTCAGCTTTGCATGTTGATTCAGAAGTTCCCCAAGCCCCTTCAGGTAAATTACACRTTGTATCCAAAATTGTAATTTGAAGCTTTACCAATGGATGTTAATCAACATGTCAGCTGCTAATATGGAAGTGCTGACTTCAAATGATGAAGAGTGCTGTGCTCAGCTCTTCCAAAGCATGTTTCCGAGAGCATTAGATAGCAATAAAAAAGATGGACTAGGTTTAACAGTAATTATATTTTCACTACATGCCTGGAGAAGCAACCACTATGCTGAGAAACAAAACTGAAAATTGTGGTGATACAGTAGGAAATTAAAGTAATAAAAGCCAAGAAAAAATAAAAACAACAGAAAAAGGTACTTAAGAGTTCTGTCAAAATAAACTRCAAAGCTCTGAAATTCCATTAGGAAATATCGTTGCAGCTAGCATAAGAAAATTATGTACCTGCATGTGAAAATTGACTTAATAGACTGAGAGAGCAAGAGCTCTCTCTCTCTCTCTCTAATCTTTGTCCAGTCTGCTATAAAGCTCAGAAATACGCAGTGAGTAGCTACATTTTTTGCTTTTAGCTCTCCCTCCCTCGCAGCATTCCTTTTCTAAACAAAAAGCTCAGATAACTTTTACTAGCAGATCACAGCAAGTCAATAGGAGGATTGCTTTCTGTCATTATCTTTCCTTCTACAAAGTGTAGTGCTAGGATGTTAAATTGGGTTATAAAAATAAATACATCATTCTTTAATGTGTAACTAAAGTATGAAGTTCAATACCACCAGCAAAATATACAGTGAGGGTTTAGTCATGCATCTTGATACACATGAATCAAGAAGGCTTCTTCTACAGGCAAYTATAACAAGCTGTGCTGTTATAAGTTGTCAAGTGTTAAAACACAATCAAGCCCCCAAAACTAAACAGAGATAGAGAGGATAGAAATGGAGAGTAAAGAGAAGATTCAAGATATTTGTAGTAGGATCAAACAGGAGGAGAAGTTACACTGTGTTAGATGGTGCCCCGGTTCAAGACAAATACAAAATAGTACTGAAAGGAACACRAAAAGAAAAGTCTGGCTTTTCTCCAGATTCATTTTATTAAAAAAGTGCCACTGATGCAAGGTTCAGAGAAAGGCATAATTGGAGAATCTTACTAATTTTCCAGTATCCAAGGGTGAATATGGTAACAGATCAAGACCTGTATTATGGACTAGAGAAGTACCACTCTACTGCAGAAGACAGCTGAMTATTTTGTACTCTTTTGATGAAAAYTGGTTGAACTATTAATTCTTTTGATTTTTTTAACTCTTTAAGTATCTGAGTATGGGTGTTCATGCTGTTCAGTACCACACTCAAGAGGTTCACTTGCCCTTTACTCTTTTTAGTATATCTGTTCTTCTCMAACAAATAACACAGAGGTTTGGCACGACAGACGTTTAGGTTCATAGCTGAACCATAGCCATAATGCCATATTTTCCTCCTGCTGTCAGCTGCTTTGGGGGGGG
>NW_028185039.1:8471267-8501912 GCF_003343005.1 Rhea americana | reverse complement strand
TATATTTCTGTCAGTCAGCCCTTCACATGACTTGGGAAGTTGCACCTCAAATATCAGAAAATAATATGGGGAGATGAAAATAAAGTTCTGCATTCCCATGACAGTAGTTATTCCAGAGTGAGAGGTATCAGAAATTTCCTGAGACATCAGCCCTGCTGTTCATTTTAGATGCCTATTTCTGCAAATTCAGACCCATTCTAGAGATGTCAGTGAAATTGTTCCTGCTTATAACCCTTCCAGATTTTTTGAATCCAGATTTTCTCCATCACATTGTTGTCCAGGTCTCAAGTGCATTTTAAAAGACACTGATCAGATTCAAATAAGCAGAACTTTGTTGTTCTCKAAAACAACTGTCCAAACTTTTCCAGTGTTAAGACTGACACTAGATGTGAGACTACTTTGAGCAAGACCAGAGGGCACTGCAGGATCGTATCCTTGCAAATAATAATGCAAGGCATTAGCCTTGCAAAGCTAATGCGCAATGGAAATCTGCAAACTGGAATTCTATTAGTTTTAACTCTGAGAAATGTATCCAGGAAGATAACGGCTGCTAGGTTAAATAAAGGAAATGGCATTCCCTTGCTGTAGATAACACTATGATGATGACTACACACAGCATTTCTTATTTAAATTATATACAACTTGCATCTGTAAGGGATTTTGAAAGTAGGCCAGTAATAAACATTAAAGCGTTAGGCTCACTCATTATACCTGATAACCGAACTGTCAGTAAACAGTACAGCTGCTTAAAGGCATAGAGATTACAGGGACATTAGGGAGATAGYGATTACTCTTTAATTTTATTAAAATTGTGTGAACACCAGCTTTACAAGGCAACCAATTTTGTGCATTTTGTTTAGCATATGTCTGGACCAACTAAGGGGACAAATATCACAGTCAGAGCAAGTACAGTGGAAACAGCTGRATTGTATTTTTCCAAAGCCACCGTACTTCATTCAGCATTAAAGTTAAGAACTACAACAGCTGCAAACAAAACACAGTGCAAAGYTACTTTTCATGAGTGTAGATGTATAAATCCCTGGGTTCTTACCATCATGTCTGAAATCCAAGATCAGTCTGATATATGTCAGCTAGTAGTTACCAACCACAGCAACATACAGAAACACGCCGTCATCGAGTGAGACCCACGGAGAGCCCAGTTATTTCGCRTATGTTGTGACCCTCCCTTTCCCTTCTCCTGCGAGCAGTTCTCAAGTCAGGATTTTCACAAAACAGACATGGCAGAAATGAACAGTGCCAAGAAATCAGTGTTTCCGTCACTCCTAATGCAAGTCCTGGAAGTGCTTGGTCTTTTAAATGACAGAGAGAAACAGATGGCAATCTCCATTCSCAGCATGAAGAGAGAGATGCAGGTGTCACGATACCCACCTGATCTGTGGGACAGCAAGTACTCTTCTGTTCATAAGCACCTACATCCCTCCATGGTTACCTGCAAGACACACAAATAAGCAAATAAAAATAAATCATCAATTAAATCAAGGCACCGAGTTCAGCTGATCAATATGGAAAATGGAAACACAGTCATAATTTGGCACATTAGAAGTTTGCAGCAGTAAGTTGTTTTTAAACGCATATAACCATTTCACCATTGTTAACAGAAACATGCATTTCATTTCTACATGCCTGTCTGGTGAAAGCCCTCCCCTCCCTCACCCCCTAAAAAATAAAAAGCAACATTCAGGGCTACAGAAAGATATTTTGGTGTCTGAGGGTGATATTAATTTAGCATCACCATTACTCCAATTTACCCTGCTAAATTTATCTGTGAGAAGATGTGTGTTCAAAGGAAGATTGCACAGGGAACTCTCCCTTGTCCCACTAAGGTAATAAAAATAGGATTGTAGTTCCATGACCATATTTATTCCATTCAAAATCCTCCAGCTGTAGTGGCAAAATAATGTGACATCTTTTCTGAAAAAAAAAAAATAGCAGTGATGAGAAATTAAATGACATGCTCAAAACTCCATAAAGCACCAAATATCAGAAGCCAATAAAGAATGCATAATACCTACTTCATAGTCCCACGCACTGCCTATCCCCCTTATCCTGCACTTCTCACTTCAAAGAAGCTTAAAATACCTCCCTGACTGAAAATAATTTCCAGACTTTGCACAGAGATTATTTCACCCATCAGTAAAAGACAGTCATTTCTGAAGTAGCATTTAACAGCACAGCAGCCTGGAACAAAAGGTGAAGAATAACTTATTTAAATGAACTGTGGGAGGAAATCTAGAAAGGCAGAACTTTCCTTGCAAAATTAGCTAATGATATTGGGTTAAAAATTTCCTGCACACTGTGAAGATTTCAACAAGCCTTTGAAAGAATAAGATCTCAGATGTTTCACTAGTTAATCAATCCATCCCTCACACACCATCCTGATACGAGTAGTTGAGYACATTAGCTCAACTACTGAAGTGCTTTAGCTAGAAAGCCATCAGCCACAGCTCAAAAGCATCCCTTGGTGACCTCTCATTCAACACTGACTGGATGGATCCAAATGAAATAGGAAATCAGGCAACAGGCAATGTGAAGAGTAACAATAACTCTGCATTTGTTATGGGAGTCCTTTCTACCAGAGCATTAAGGGATCATCTAACAGATTTCTCCACCCGATCACAAGGGTGCTGACTTGAAGCAAAACCCTGTGCTTCCTTTTGGGGAATGTAGAAGTTCTGTATCATGCTGACGTGTGCCCCGGACTCATTCTGAGAAGTCCCTCTCAGCCTAAGCRTGGGAATGCATTGGGCACAACTGTCTGAACTGGGAAGCTTCCCGCAGTTAACTCACTCACTGCACACAGTGATTCAGCAGCCAAAAGTCATTCCCACCTGTCTGGACAGCACTGTGTGCCCGCACCCCTCTTAAGAGATTTCTATTAAGGGATGCAGCTCCCAGGCTATCGAGGAGCTTTGCTAGTCATCCTGTTGACCACAGGACATGTTTCTGTTAACGGCAGTCTCGCTGTGTCAGTGGTCTGCAGTTAGCGTCACATCCTCCGAGATCTTCTCGCACCTGCTATCTAACGCAGAAAGCACTACAACCAGGCAGAGAAAGGTACAGAGCTCATAACCACCGCAGGCTGCCAGCAAGGCAGTTTGCGTTGCCTCACGTGACTAGAAAAGCCGCGAAGACCAAGCCATCTCCCTGCCTGAAGACCGATGACAGAAAAGAATACAGTAAAACAGACTGATAAAGTTTCATCACATACCACCATGAAGAAATTGAGCCGAAAAGAAACACAGCTATGAGCATTAGAGATAACTGTGCAGATCTGTTCCCATGCAAGCAGGAAAAGAAAGCTGCAACAAATTGATCACATAACATGAAAATAATAAATATTTTTTTCCTTACAAATTCTCTTTATTCTCACTTTTTGAATAGTAAAGCCAAAGAAGGAAAAGCTCTGCCCTGCCATGGTAGTTACTATGGTACCCAGGCAACTGTCCACGCTGTTATTTTAGGAATTCTCTGTCGCATTTCTGCTACATTAAGAACTTGCGGAGCATTCTCAGGTTGGCGGGAGCTGCRGGATACAGCCYCCGGCGGGAGCTGCGGGATACAGCCYCCGGCGGGAGCTGTTTGACACTTTGCAGGATTCACCCTCCGAGCCAGAACAGCTGCTAGAAGTTGACCTGCTAATGCTGGCTCCTGGCTACCTGCTTGCAGAGCTTCCACGCAGCCCTCAGCCAGGGAGCACGAAGGGGGCCGTCCGGGATTGAGAAGACTGGTAGTCTCCAGATGTGCATTAACAGCAACGTCAGAAGAGTAGATTAAAACAGGAAACAAGGCCCTGTCTACCCGCACCTCTGTCATCACAAACCTGCTGCCCCGTCTCGCTCTAGCATGCTTCTGCCGYGTTACTGCTGTCCCAGGGAAGCTAGAGCTGCTTCAGAGGCAATTCCAGGGCACAGCGAAAGACAGCTGAAGTATCTGCCTATATTAACAGGAATAGGTGTCTTCTTAGAAAAAAGTCATAGATATCTAATGCTGGAAAACATGTTTATACAGAAAAAAACAATAATAATACTGGTGTGCTCACTCAAAAATACTTTGCTTATCCTGGATATTCTCTGAGATAGTTATCCTTAGAAAAAGTCATTTTTTTTGAGCTTATCCTCTCCCAACTAATTTATCCTGCCTGCTTTTGCAATGAAATTAAAATTCTTTCTCTATTTAGGCTTTAAAATARTCTATTTCCTGAAACCAGCCACCAGAAATCCACATCACAGTTTTTCTTGAAGAATAAAGAGGACAAGATAGAGAGAAATAAATCCCTTCTTTTGGATACAATTATCTTTCATAATGAAAAAAATGGTCTAAGAAACCACATATTATAAATGATTAAATACTGTAACATTACTATCAGCATGTAACAAAAATCCGCTTCAGAGAACTTTCCTGAATACCAGTGTCATCACTTTCTCACATGATCCACATTCAAGATTTGCATATCCCTCCACACTAGGCATTAATTATCCTAAGTAAAGCTGATACTGTTTCTGTCTTAGAGTGATGACAGGTAGCTCACTCCACTGGCAGCCTGAGGAAGGAATTACATGTCTTAGTGACAATTTCCTACATTAATTTCATGACTTTCCTGGCTGGAATATAACATTTTTTTTTATATGTATAGAATTATCAATAGTGTTTGCTTTCCTCAAAACCAGGGCTCTTTTCCCATAAAAATAACAGAGAGGAGGTTTAAAAGATTTACTATCAGAAAAAAAAAAATCAATTCTAGCTGTCAAAATATTTTAAACCACTAACATGGTCAAAATAATATATTTAACTGAACTGAGGAGAAAAAAGAAAATCACAGTTTATTTCCATAAAATCCTCATCCGTGTTAGAAACTAGCTCTTCTACCTCGTCTTCCCTGACACCGTCTTTGCCTACATAGATTTCCTGGCCTCTAACAAAGCTTCTTTTTACTTATTTTAAGCTTGCCATTAGAAACCACAAAACACAGACACAAAACAGTGATTCAGATTATTAGATTTGCTATATGTATATATTAATTTAGATATTATTCAACAACTTCACATAAGATAACTTCAACAACTATGATATCAATACATTACTTACCACTTCAGAATCAGAAAAATTTAAATTTGAAGGAGCCTCTCTYGTCCAGTTTCCTGAACAAAGCATCTATCAGACTGGGATGAGAAAAATCCCCTGTGTCTTAGAGTTTACCAAATTCGGCTTTGGCCAACTGGGAAGGCGGAATCCCCTGTGACCCGAAGTCCGCCGCATTCAGTATCTCTAACATCAACAAAACTAGGACAACCAATATTAATAAGTCTTTCTTTCTTTCAGAATTCATCAGAGCTAGAATTCAAGACAGTATCTTCCGTATGACTTTTTAACAAACATAGCAGCTGTGATTCAGCCGTGGCTAGTGTGCTGCAACACTCATAGCACATCRCTTGGCCTCCCCAAAGGTGACACAGGTCTCCATGGTTCCTGCGTCACATGTCCCAGCCTCAGCTGGATATCTTGGCTATTAGAGAACCTAAAATGCCACCAGACTGCTGTATTAAGACTTCTACCTCACTGAATCCTGAATACACATTATGTATTTGTTAACAACTTATTTCTTTCTTGGACTACTGAGATGATTAAACTCATCTAACATCCAGCTCTGAGCATCTGAAATACTACGTTCCCCTGAAAAATGCGAATATCTGACCATACGTATATAAATTGTGACTTTCAATATTTTATCATATAAAACAATAAAATCTTAAGTACAATTTATATGTAGGCTTCATAATATTTTACAGTACAGGTATTAAGTGCATATTGATGTGTGATGTTTGTGTGTCTATCTATCACAGTCTATGTACTCAATACAGATGATACTGAGGAAGTTTGAAGTGCCCCAAGTCATTTTCCTTTCTCATTTTTACAAATAAGAAGCAAAATATGTAACAGCTCATCTCCAAAAGAGCTTCTTAAAATAATGTTTGTGAAATGGCCATTRGTGGGTTATTGACGCTAGGAGAGAAAGAAATAAATTTGGTTACATAAAATAAAACCCAAATAAGAGCTATAAAAATTATTTCTACGTCCTTCTTAAAATGCAGATCTGTCTGAAGATCTGCATCACTGGGCTGTTTGTATATACCTTCAAAAAAAAAAAAAACACAAGTAGCAACGAGCTTGTGCCTTTGTCTCAACCAGCTGCACAGAGCCCTTAGCATTTTCGCTTGATTTTCTTTACGCTTCACATCTGGCCCTCAGCCCGTTCCATATCTAAGTCCTCCAATCACCCAACAGGCCTGTCRCTTCTTTCATCTTCTCGGGGCTTTGCTGAAAGGCCTGTGCAGAGAGTGGCCAAGGTTTCACAGTTACATGAACCAGAGGGAACCTCTTATTAAGTTCATGCCAGTGTCACGCATGATTCAACTCGCAGACCAGTGACTACGTCGTCTCCTGTTTCAGCCTAGAGATCGGCAGGCATCTTATATAACATTTGGGCTGCTTCCCTAGAGGGTCTCCCTCAGGAAAATGAGCATCCAGCACGTGCACGGATACACATTGCCTCTTAGTGTTCAGTACRACGACGCAAGTTCACACTAGCAAATTGGTCCATCACTTCAATCAGGTCACCTCTGGTTAAAACATGTGAAGCAAACTTAACAACAAATTAACTCTCTAACTGCTACAGCCTTCATCCCCTTCCAGTTATCACTCCTCTTTGCAATAACACTTACTACTATTGCATCTTAGCATTGAGGAATATTATTTGACAATTCAAAATAAAATTTGAAAAATATTTTGAAAAGGCAGCATCACTTCAAGGAAGCATTTCTTTTCTCTTTGTAAAATTGCTATTAAATRTAAGCAACACTGTCTTTGAAAATGCACAGAGAGCTAGGAAATGAGATATGATCCCTTAAATATAGCTGCCTATTTCTGAAGCGTACCTTTACCTAATACGTCCATAACGGCTAGAAAAGAATAGGACTGTGTAGGCACTTGAGCAGTGCTAGAAATGGGGAGGAGGAGGTGTTGCTTGCCTAGATTATTTCTAATAATGAAAAGGATTTCATGCAGCCTTTAACCTACTAGAAATTATATAATATGTATTAACTGTTCTTTTTTTCAGATATTCATAATCTATCCAATGAAAGTTATTATTCAGCTTTCATTGGAGAGTTAATGACAAATTTTATTAAATATTATGCAGTGGATGTTTTTTTAAGATTATCCCTCATAAGGATGATCATTACTTCTTGACACTAAAAGGGAAAACTGCATTTTCACTATCTAAATCAAACACCATTTATGTTAATTCCTTCTTTAATTTGCAAATTGTCCCAGAAGCAGAGTTTGGTTTTACTAGCTGTGCCCCACTGCTAAGCTTTACTGTCTCAAAAGTGCACRTCGTGGGGCTTAAGATATCAGTTCAAGCCTGAAAGATTCTGATGAAAATTTTTYTCTGAATCTGCATTTTCTATGGGTAAAAGCTTTGGGGGAATCTTTCCTCCAAGTTTCTTTTTACAAAATATTTTACTAACAGATTCCTAAATACAACGTTGCACTGTGGGTCAATTAAATTATACTTTGTTATCATGCTACATTGCTTAGTCCTTCATCTATGAGATTTGATATACTTGCAGAATTATACTTACCATATGTACTTTAATTTGAGCAAGTTACTAGTATGGCATAACGATCAAACTGCTGATGGTGCATGAGGGAAGGGGTTTCAAGCCAGCTGAGTCCCATGGGAAGGGCAATGCCATCTCCAGCCTAGAGCCCATTGAAGCAGTTTAACACTGCAGTTAATGATGAACTGACTTTAAAGAGAGTATTTCACCATTTTTACATYCGATCTCTTTGTTTTTCCATTCTATGAAAAGAAAATAATAAATATGCTGCTCTTTTAGCTCTTGTTTAGAATGAAAGCAAAGTTTGAACYATTGAAATATCCTGTGAGGCTGAAATTCTAATCTCCTTACCSACCCCAGCTCTTGGCACAAGCAGATGTCAGTGGAACTTCCTTGTACTTCAATCAAGAACTGACTGACAGATTCTCTCCTTCCTATCTCAAAGATAAGTTATCTTCGAAGGTGACCCTTGGTTGCTTGTCTCAGTGCAGATACTTTTTCCTGTGGAAGTTACGAAGAGCTCGGTAAAAGAACAAATCCTGGGCACTTACTAGTCTGATTTGGGGGTCTGAGTTTTTTTTTTAAAAAAAGAACTCAACAATATTGAAAATGCATGTTTCATTCTCGGTTCTTAAAGCTGAATCCAAATAATTTTTGCTGATTTCATTTTTCTGTCAACAGGTTTTGTGTCAGGATATTAGGACCCTGAAAGTTTTAAAATGGTCACTGTTAGCAGAATAAAAGTTCTGGCTACAATTTAGAAGCAAGTATGATTTTTAAAGAATGCTTCTGTCTCAGTAAGGGGGCTTTCTGAACATATGGGAAAGAAAAAGGAATTGAAGGGTTAAATCCAGAGATACTAGAGATGTTTTTCACCCATTTACAATGGTACATATTTGCTTCCTGAGAATGGGGCTTGTTTACCTCCAAACGCGTCAGAGATTGGCTCGTACTGATTATGATCMAGCATAGGGCTGCAAGGATGMTCAGAGGGCTGGAGCACCTGCCCTGWGAGGAACGGCTGCGAGAGCTGGGCCTCTTCAGCCTGGGGAAGAGAAGGCTGAGGGGGGATCTGATCAGTGTGTACAAGCACCTGAAGGGAGGGTGTCARGGGGACGGGGACAAACTCTTTTCAGTTGCCCCGTGTGACAGGACAAGAGGCAATGGGCAGAAATTGAAGCACGGGAAGTTCTGCCTGAACGCGAGGGGGAATTTCTTCACTGTGAGGGTGACGGAGCCCTGGAACAGGTCGCCCAGAGAGGTCATGGAGTCTCCTTCTCTGGAGATCTCCAAGGCCCACCTGGATGCAACCCTGTCTAACACGCTCTCAGTGACCCTGCTGAGCAGGGAGGTCGGACTAGATGATCTCCAGAGGTCCCTTCCAACCTTACTGATTCTATGATAGGCACATTATTGAATCTTATGTCTCAAGTTAGGCTTCAATTTTCTGTTAACTGGCGTTATCTTCAAAAATGTCCAGTTCATCACCAACATCTGCAGAGGTTCACAGCAGACAGGCTTCACTGGTAACCTTCTGTAGGCTGCAGAGTTTGTTTGCAGGCAGAGCACAACCCRCAGGCTTTGCTTCAGCTAGCCTGTGTCAGCACACTTCTGCACCAGGGAGGGGAAAGGGGCAAGGTGATGATGTGGGAAACTGCTCTGAGCACACAAAACCTCGCTTAAGTAGTTGCCTAGTCCAGAAAGCCAGACATTTCATTGTTCACATCCAAATGACTTCATTAAAAGTATTTGAAATTCTAATTTGTATCCTGTCCTGACCCATTTTAAACATGAAGTGTATATTCCAAAACAGATGTGTATTCAGCATCCTAATACAAAATAAGTAAAAATGAGAAACTACATAGTACTGATAAAAAAAATATGTATATATTGGCTGCACTCCAATGACTAGGGTGTAAAAATAGCAGTCCTGATGTGAGTTGAAGAGTTCATAATTAAGTCTAATCAAAGTTTATTATACATAGATGAAGAACTAGTAGCCCCATTCAGTTTCTTCTTGATGCATAGAGGTGAATTTAAGTGCAGGAGAGCAAAATGGCAAACATATATTAAACATGAGTGTTCAGAGTCCCCGGCTGCTCTTTCTAGCAATGCTCAACTTACAGTCTTAATATTTCCAAGTGATGAGTGCATTATTTTTTTCCCTGTATGGAACTCATACATTGCAAAAGAAAGCAAGTGGCTCTTTCTAATCCACTGATTAGTGGACAGAGAAGGAAAAACATAATGGGAATTTCCAACTTTGCCTAGTTTGTCAGATSCTCAAGTTCACAGACATATGTTCACATCTTTCCCCAAGAGCTCACATTTGCWCTAATTGGAATCATCGCTGCTGAAGGGAAGCAGGTATCGCAGAGAAGAGAAGAGAAGGAGAAAAGGGAAAGAAAGAGAAAGGAAGAGAAAAGGAAAAATGATTCTAGGAAGCAAGCATATACCAGGCATGCTCTACCAGGCCTTCTATCAGTGCAGGTACGATGCACTAGTGTACAACGGGAATCTGCTGTTCTCATAACAAGCCATTCTTGAAATGAACCATTATAATGCTGTGCTACTCTGACCATGTCCGTTGCGTTGCTATCTCTTTGCATCATTACTTCCAGCAATCACACAGATAAAAATCTAATATGACCACAGTCTACAAGTATCAGGGAAGACAAAAAGAGAGAGAAGCAATATTTCTGATCATGGAGCTAACAAATAACCAATACAAATTAATAATGAATCAAAACCAAGATTCAATGTTTGGAAGTCAAAACTGAGGAAAAGACTCAATGTGGGAGRCATACTATCAGCTGTTTACCAAGTAATAAAAGATGGCCCATTTCTTGAAACTCTTCTACTCAAGACTGAATATCTTGAAGGGACATTAATTTCAGCAAGAATTACTGGGTGGAATTCAGTAGTACACGGTTGCAGGCTGTCTGGGAAAATCACAGTGTCATTCAGACTGTGACTCATGATGTCTTTATCAGTCCCTCTGATTTGTAATAAACCACCTGCATCCTGAAGACAACTTTACTCATCAAATCCAAAGTCACCTCTCAGCCCCTGCAATCACCTCTTTCTTGAACAGCGCTTGATGGACTTGAGGATTTTCCCCAAGCACAGAAGATTCCTCCCTCCCTCCCTGTTACTTACAATCTCCTCTTCTGATCTTAAACCCTGCTACTTTCAGCACAGTGATATTTGCTCAAATTGCTGTCATAGTCTACTATTTATCTTTTCTTCCTCCTTTTTTTCCCCAGCTTCCCTCACTTAGCCCTCTTACAGAAAACAGATAAGACAACAGGACAAGTACCACCTCATACCTTACCTTCAGCAAATTCACAGAAAAATGATAGACTGCAGCAAGCAGAAACCTTCTCTTTGCCTGAAGGTTCTGGGAATGTAAAGTTCAACTGTAGTCTAAATTTCAGAAGTGACTTCTACAGACTATGCTATAGCTTTTTCTCTCCTGCTTGAGGCAAACATCACAGGCCTTTGAAACATATTACCAATTATGAAATTGCTTACATATATAAATGTAAGCACAGTAATGTATTTTGAAGTACATCCCAAATAATACTTCTAGTAAGTCATATAAAAGTTAGCTATGAATTTACCTGCTTAGCTAACAGAAAGATTACTTGCTGTTCCCTGTACAGCAATGAAAATCTTGGTGATAAGGAAAGAAAGACTGCCAAGTGAACTATAAGACGTGTCTCATTGCCATGGAGACAACGTGGTAGATGCTACTAGAATCTCCATCTCCACTTATATCCGATGACTTCTGTGAAAGGACCAAAATGACAAGAAATTGAGCAGTCCCACCAGTCTCCTAAGAAACAGTTACCAACAAGAAGCAGATGAAAAATGTAGGTAGGATTCTTCTTTTAATCAGTGGAAGACTCCAAATTGGAGATTGCTGCCTTGCTCTGTGATGTTTTATCACAGATGTAATCTATTTGGGTAGTTGGTACTCAGTCCAGCTGACTGTTTCTGCTCAGAGGAGTCTTACTATATTCACAGGCTTCTCATTTTAGGATTGAGCTTCCATCCTAGAAGTGTTTGAATATGCCTTTTAGACACCTCCTTTCCCAGAGTCAGAGGCTGTGCCCCACCTGGCTAGGAGGCCTTGGACTCCGGATTGTGTACGTGGAGCACATACTAGATCTGTCTTCTGCCATTTAAATAGGGATTTTTTCCCCCTTAATTGACTGAATTGAAGAATGAGAAGTCTAAAGAAACCTGGAACTGAATGTCCATTTTAGACCCAAAAAAAAGCTGAGCAAGAGAGAAAACATGAATCTACACTCCTAGGTTTAAATAGGACTTCCTGAGGTCCCTTTCAGCCAGAATTACCCTATGAATCTCTAATCATTTCTAAGTTTAAAAATCCAGGGTAAAAAAAATCTTCATTATTGATTCCAATTATCACACAGTGGCTGTTTTGACAGTTATGCTTTTTGTGGTCATGCTTTTTAGTGATAATTCATAAACTAAAAAGCAGGAAAATAATATTCTTTCTTCACAAGCTCCACCTGGCTTTCTAAACTACATATGCTGATCCATGTCTGTTTATAGGTGTYTGTTATTCCTCTGCACCTTCCACTGTGCAGGCTATAGGGGGAAAGAAAATGCTAGTAGCAGAAGTGTCTAGTATTTGTTTCTCAGTCTAACCTTTCCTCAAGGGAAGAGTAAGACCTTGGGCTAAAGTCTGTCATAGCTTTCCTCACAGCTGGCTTTAGTTAGAAGTGTCACCACAGTCACATCAGATCACTGGGTTTGCACTGCATGACATGGGGCTTTCTAGAATTCAGTTACTTCATTATCAAACAGCTAGTCTTCCCAGTCACCTGGCCTTCATTTCAAGGCACACTTAACTTTAACTCGAGATCAACACATATTCCAGAATGACTTGCTATTTCTATTGCTGTATATGCTTTACAGCAATAAGTTCCCAGCAGGGAAGCATGGAAGGGTTGAGAGATCTGTTTCTGTCAAATCAAAACARCCCAACTCCATAACGCACATGTTCCCCTCAAGAGTAATTCCTTCTGTACCTTTTCTTTAGTTCTTGTGAGACATACATTCCCTTTTTGTAGGCCTTGCCACACAGAAGATGCCAAACTGCCCGTTAGCTGCTTGATTCTCTTCAGCACTAATCACAAAACCTGCTTTAAAGACTTCGGAGGTGGTATGTCACCTTCACACTGCAGCACCATTTTGTTTCTCCTCATGTTGTAACTGTGACATTCCACACAGGAATAATGTTCCTCTTCTCTCACTCWCTACACCTTTCCCCTTGTCCCGCTCCCCCTGCAAAGTGCCACGCAACCTCCCCGGTCCCAGCCTTTTTTGTTCTTCCCCACCACCACCACTGGAGGCTTCCAGCGAGGCACAGCATAGCTTTGGCCTGCAGCAAGAGCTCAGCTGCAAAACACGACAATCCTTGAAGTCCAACAGGTCTCAGACAAGGAAATGCTGCAGGGCTAACTTGTGCGCTTCGAGTCAGAACGATGAGTAACAGGTTTCTCTCTGCCACACAATAAACTAAATCAGTTAGATCCAAACATGGGACAGGGGAAAAGTGTTGATCTGTCCCCCCAAACCATCTCTCACCTCATAGGATAGGGCAGGACGACACCAAGGCAGTGCTGACGTGTGCTTGGCTTGCGCATCTCTGGGACACCCTGGGGGACGTGCAGCCCCTCAGGGTACTCRCCGCTTCCGGGGAGGGTGTAGGAGTGACACCAGCCTCCTGCATTGCTTTTGGGTCGTTTTCCAAAGTTCCTGCATGATAGCAGTTCCATCATACATATACCATAATACTAAAGCTTTTTAAGTCTGTTCTGCTCCAACCCTCTCATAAATATGAGCTGTGTGAGTACATCAAGTACACACTGAAAAGCACCATCCCACTTAATAGGAATATTTTGAACTATTCAGTAGAGTACCCTGGGACAAAAGTCTACTCAGCCTGTCTGATAAGATGTCTAGCAGAGAAAAAATTTCTTCTCATTACTTTACTTATTTTGTGTTTTCTTTTATTTATAGGTTCTTCTTAGTGAAATATGAGTTGAAAATACATTTTCCCATTTTATGTCATAAATATTTTAGTAATATGAGTGTATATTTCAGCAACACTGGTATATAATAGAAGCTGTCTTTGATTTATTTATTAACGTTAACMAATGCCTTAAGAATCCATGTTCAGAATGTGATGAAAGGTGGATTGTTTTCCTCATCATCTGCAGTGAGATTGACTCTATATCCAACTTAAATCTTATTTGAGCTTGCATTACAGTATGATTTATTTATGATGTGTCCATTTACAGACACAGGAGAGGACTACGTGCCCAATTTAAGAAAAAATGCCCAGGAAACAAAAACACTGTTGTATTGAAAATGACAATATAAAAATTGTGCAGAAAATCATAAGACAAATATGAAAAAAGAGAAGAAAATTCAGGTAAACAGCAGAGAAGATCAGCTGACCAAAATACTGTACACAAATTTTGTATCAGTCAGCTTGGAAAGAAGGTTTTTAGATGAACTGGCTCCATAAAAGGCTGCCTTGAGCTGAGAAGACTCTTGATACATCCAAATTCGGATGGACTCCTGAGATGAAGGTTAAGAATTGCCACAGCTTCAGTTACCAATGAGGGTTCAAGATGATATACGATTTGTCAATAATATTAATTTTACAAGCAATTTCTAAAACCTAGATGCATGTGTGTATTTAGATGGAGTTTTCAAACTATTCAATTTAGTATTTTCAGAATCTGGAAGTGGAACCAGCTGATACTTTTATTTGCTTAGGCACTTAAAATAGTATTCAGAAATATTCCATTGGCTAGATGCACATGGATATGGGTGTTTCAGAAGGTGAAACTGGAACTTAACTTCTGTACAGACCTTTGGGTGGTCTTGATCAAAAGCCATTTGAAATCAGTAGGAATTAGAGACTTAAGTACGTCCATGGAACTGTGTCTTGGCCATTCTATAGCTCAATTCTTCATATTTATGCAAAAATATACCCCTAATTATAGAGTCACTGTGTGGCTAAATTTCTTAAAGTAGTGATTAGCTAAAACGTTGTGATGATAATTACTACATATAGATTAGTTTTGTATATGCTTCAGAATGGAATGTGAGAATTCTGACCAGAAATCTGACCTTCAGCCTCTTCCCTTCACTTAATTTGAACGTTCATAAGCCAAATTCTTTCTCAGTTACTCTACAGTGCATATTGGAGCAAATCCAGAAATACACTTTTAGTATCTGACATGTTCTTGTACCAAACACAGACAACCATATCCAGGAGGACTTTAGAGTGCCTATCAGTATTAAAGGAAAAACACTAAATGTTTTTTAAATGAAACTGAGAAGTTCCAAAAATGAAGCCAAGCTAAATTTTGCAGAGTCTTTCAGAAACATTAGTGCTGAAGTTATAACTCTAGCATTAGATGCAGAAATCTACCGAAGAAAACCTGGTATAACTGATAGAGTCCTTAATAAGGAAAATCTGATGAGAATGAGCCAATTCCCATTTAAGAACAACTTCTACAACCAACATAGGTTCTAAAATTCACCACTGAAAAACGTTTCATCTATGCCATCCTCACTCCTGAACTCAAAATCCCACCACCCCACACTTACGACACCCCCGGATTATTGTGGTAAGACTTTCTCTTAACACTAACAAGGCATTGACCACGTGGACTAGCATTCCTTCTTTCTTGTCAAAGCACTTTGAGCATATGCATTCAGTACAATTGAATTACAAGAACGTACCAGCAAAGGATAACTGATAACATCTAGAAAAGATCAACAATATTTTCACAGAATCAAAGTTGAGAGGGATCTCTAAAGGTCATCCGGTCTAAGTCTCACCATAGCCTGTACAGGGACTGAACCTGTGACCTTCGCAKTAGTAGTGCCATGCTCTAACCRGCTGAGCTAAACCTGCCTYRTCTTCTTGGATAAGAAACTTTCTCTCTTGTCTTTAGAGACATGATGTCCAGCATTATTTATTATGATAAGAATTAACACTTTTCACTTTCATTACTGAGATTTTTAAATTAAAAGGCCATTATGGGGAAAACATTTGATAATTGCTGATATCAGATTACAAAAAACAGGCACAGAACAGAACCTCTCAAGGGATATACTCTATGGTTCAAACCCATAAAAGTTGATGTAAATCTCTGAGTCCAACAGAGACTGAATAGTCAGCCTAAAACTACATGAACATGATTGATCCCTGTTCAATACTGTCACAAACACTTTTTTTTCCAACAGGATCCATCTGTTCTCTTAGTCTTACAAAATAATGAATCAGTTAGGATCAATCAGAAAACAAAGTTCTTTAAAAATGTGTTACCATCACTGCAGTACTAGATACCCTACAGATGCTCACTTACTGAGCCTCTTTAGTTTATGCTAGTGAGGATGGCTACAAGTTTTGTATACAGAAACATACATCTTGTTGCTGATACAGTAAACAATACTTAACCACTGCACTTTCATAAACATGCATCAACTGTTTTTCTTTGCTTATTAGGAAGTCCAGTTAAGGTCTTATATGCCTGTGGTATATGCCAAACAGTTCTCTTACTCAAACTGATACTCACTAGGCAGAACTAGTAAAGCCAGCAAATGTTCTCCTTAGCACTGTTCTGAGGTTTCATATATACCTAGTGAAAACAGAAACAGTTGTTTATTTTAATTTCTACATTTCTAAAATCAACTGCCCATATAAAAAATGTACAGGATCGAGTTCATTTGATCTTGACAGTTTTTAGAATTCTAATATTATCAATTTTAGTTTCCTAGAGAGAGAGAGATACCCTGCCAATATCTACAGCAAAAAAATAAAAGCAAAAGAGATCAAGAGGAAATCTAGTAACATTGTCTAGTATCACATGTTGTTAAGCATAATGCTTTAATCTCCTCCTGCTTATCAGTCTGACTCTCTTCCCACTTCAGCATTTTCTTGTTCCACATGATCACCTGAATTATTTGATCTTAGATACTTCCGGACATCAAACTATGAAAGTGTATTCTGGGAACCCTGAGATGCAGTAATTACTCTGCCTTTGCAACAGCATTCTCTCTCACTGATTACTTTAGCACATTAATACTACTGTTTGTACTCTGCTGACATAGCAGCAAGATCAGGGTGCCACCTCACACACAGGTTGGTAGTTCAGCAGAACTAACTATTTCTCTTTTTCCAGTCCTTTCATCAGTAGAAATCTGTATTTGCTAATTAATCAGTGAGCTCAGCCTAACACAACTCAACCCACTCTTGCAGTCATTTTCTCACAGCAGCCCTTATGTACTCAAATGCAGATTTTAGCTGCTGTTATTTTGGCAGCCATGGGGAGCTTTTCAAAATTCAGCCATTGCTTGTTCTTGCTATGGATTTTTCCTTTTAAAAGCAGAATGTGTGTCTGTCTCATTCCTGAATATATACTGCCACAGGCATTGCCAGTCCTCTGACCCGTTACGCTCTTCCCACTGAAAATTTCCATGCCTGTTGTGCATTCAAATCTATCTGTCCATTCATCTTCACAGCACTCGTTCAGTGCTCAAGGGAAAAGTGATTTTTGTTTTTCACTTGATTGATGTTGTAATGTTCAGGATGAGAGAACATGTTTTGAACCAATTATACACTGGACAAGGATCCTTCTTCAGTTCCTTATTTCCTGAATACAAAGGAATAGTAACATTTATAGCAAAGAGCTATGTCTGCTCCGTCCTCCACTGAAACCCAGTCAGCATTATATAGGACGTGAAGCACCTCAGAAATGTCTATGGTGGTATAATCTGCAAAGACATTCTCACTTTTCAAAATGTTTAACATTCCCTGTGTGAAGAATCAGTCAGAATCTGAAGAGAGATGATGAAAAGAAACCTCATCACTAGCAATCTTAAATGTGAGCAATTTAGTTTAAAAACTGGTTTTCAAATTTGAAAAAATGTAGTTTTTCAATTTGAAAAACTACTGATTTCAAAAGTGTAAGAATTTCCCCCCCCCCCCCCCCAACACACACACTCCATGAATTAAAGGTTATGTGGGCTGGAACTGTCCTCTCCTCTCTTACCTCCACAACACAGGCACCGCTGAGACACACACTTCTGTTATTACTGTTTCACATTGTCTTTTCATGGCCTCTGAAAATACTACACCGTTTTTATGTAAATAAAGGGAACTGCCCTGCTATCAAGCAGTACTTTACTGGCTGGAGCCAAGAGTTTCAGGAGCACACACTCAATATAAAACAGCAACTTATCAAATTCTTTCTTTCTCACTAGTTCAAAATATCTACATAAAGCATTATTTCCCAAAGCTGAGACCAGTGCTGAAAATGTGAAGCAAATAAACTGACTGGAATTAACCAATGTTCTCCAGCCAGTAACTCCAAATAATCTTCAGCAATTCCAAACATGTCTATCTTGACCAAAGTGATATATTCCTTTGTATATGCACTCAAAAGGAGATGAGGGAGAAAGAAATGAATATTTAGTCTTCTTGATTTTTCTTTCATCTCACAGCAGTTTGCAATAAAGAATGAATAGATCTGCCCCTTTGCAGACCCAGACAGAGAGCACCAAACAGACAGCACTCATGGTCCCATAATGGTCAGTGGTGGAGCTGAGACATCACAACTCTATTGCTTACAGTCTATTTCCAGTTAGAGGGCTGTCTACTTGGATTCTATAGAACCAATATTAACAAACTAGCTAAACTCAAAAAATAGGAACATCCGGGGGGGAGGAGGGGTTAGGGTTAGGCTTCTCTGTAATATGGTATTTTTAGGCTTAAACTCACAAGACAACAGATACGAAATGGAAGTCTCACTATTCAATTCCCTCTTCTTGTGTGGTGGTTGCTGTCATATTAGCATGCTCTGCCACCCATTCTGGACTCCACACATTTCCTGTGAAAGGTCAGCAATCATCCACTAGAAGAAAAACTAAATGTCTAATCTCAGGAAGAGATTTAGCACATCCAGAGACAACATGCACTCTTGAATGACCCTTTGAATGGCTCTTCCATCACAGAAACTCTCATCTTAACGAAGTTGGGAACAGATAAATGGAGAGGCTAGTAAGGGAAGCCCAATTGCATCGTTCCTGCAGAGCTACAGCCCTTGGAAAATAGGTAAGAACAACGATCATGAAGAGAGCACCTGATGCACAGTTTTTAGGTTTTAGAAACACTATTAAACAATCCTTTCGTGCTGAAATGAAACTTCAGGTCTTTTTGGGGAGCTGTAGGGAAGACAGACACAGACGTACGCCATATCTGCTGGAACACCTACAGACAATTCTGTTCGGGAGACTTCTGAACGTTTCTGCAGGGGAGGATGAGTCAAGGAATTTTATCGACCAAATAGTCTTTCATCTTCCTAGCAGGCTGTTACTGCACACAGCAATATCAGCCAGCAGCTGTGATTATATTACTTAATGCATGTGTCCATAACCAAGCAGATCTCAGCACTTCCTATTCACATGTTTTAATGCAGGACTCTAATTCACAGAAAGATACCAGCTTTTTACATGTGATAACGTCCYCCAGGCTGTGAATGGAACATAACTCTCAAATTAGTTGCATTCTCAGAGTCATCCCATATTTTTCTCCTGCCGTGAAAAATTATTGCAACCTCAGGAACATTTGGCCCCCAGGCTAACACCACAGAAGTGCGATTGTTTAGCTTCAGCTTCCAGTAACAGTAACTGCCTCTGTGCCATACTTTCCCAGTACACCAGCAGCCCGTGAGGATCTGGGACCCCTTAAGACTCTGCAGATGAGGTCATGACTTGCCAAGAAAGGCTTTTCAATTTGCCCTTCATTACATAAATAGCCTAGTGAAGGGACGATTTCTTCGGAAACTTCTAACATCTCTTCACTTTTAAAGTMAGTCAACAGGCTAAAGATACTTTTTGAAAAAATTAGTTCTGCCCAAGGAAACAAGTTAGCTATTAGCCTGTCTTTTAAATTGTCTCTTAAGTTCTTACAGATTTCTGTAACCTCAAGTGGCATTTGATGCAGGAATCAGTAAGCTTGGAGCCAGCCCAAGTTGCACCTTTTTAATTGAAGCTCCAACTTTTCCAGCACCAGTTTTCTGACAGGCGTAATTGTGAATTTATCATCACTATTACATTATTTCTTAGAAATACTATATACAATGGAGTTGCCAAACAACTCACTTCATCCACCATAAAGCAAAGAAACCTCAGATTGCCAAAAGCAGAGTTAAATAAATCCAACAAACCCAGAAACCAATAGTGCAGGAGGCCAAAGATGGGTCTTGTGTTTCCTAGCCTGCCCTGATGTTTGTCTAGGGGATAGCATAGTATTACAAACAGTCTGGTCATTAAAACACCGCCCACATTTAATACTTACGCTTTCCCTCAATGCCTTAGCTAAGTACTTCCCAAAACCCACATTTCACAGAATATGCCTGGGAAATTGTAAAGCACTGCTGTTTCTAGAGAGGTGAAGAACAGAAACACACAGTGACGAACCTACCGCTCCAGGATTTTGGAAGCGGCACGCAGCAGAGTCAGCCTGCAGCCCGAGACGCCCGAGCGCCTGACGCCAGCGCCTGCAGACCAGCCTGCCTCCCTGCAAGGCCAAAACTTGGCGTCGTGTCTTCAACTGTCTCAGCGCTCAGAGGAACGTCTCCCACAGCCGAGAGGAATACAGGGAATACACCTTTTGTTTAATGTGCTGTAAGGTACTCAATTTTATCAGCTTTCCACCAAGTAAACAGATGAGAAAAACTATCCAGAATTTTAATACAGGCAAATATAAGCATATTGTGTCAGAGAGACACAGGAACTGAAAGGGATCAAAGATGGAAATAAAGCAGATATGAGCTTAGTTTGTATTTCTCCTTCCTCCAAGGCTCTTCATGCAAGCAGTTGTTAAAACAGCTCACGGCCCTGTCAGCTGGGACACATAACCTCTTTCTCATTTCCTTAGGCCAATGGGAGACACGAGCATTCACCGTCCGCTCCCCGACGGGAGCCTTTGCTGCAGCAAACACCACACCTCCGAACAATACCACTTGCCAGCAGAAGGCTYCTGCCTAGGTATGGCTGTATTTGCTTTATTCAAACACTTAATGAAGAGGCAGTAATTATTTTCAGTTGAGCTAGGCAGCCACTCACATGATCTGAACCAAAAACACTCAGGTAAATGTGACTGAGCAAATAATACTTGTGAAATCTATTGGGTGAAATTGGTTTGTCCAACAACAATCAGTTTTGTCCAACAAACTGCAGCCAATCAAYGTCCAGTGCTTCAGAGAAGTAAGCATCACCGGGAAAGGTAGAAAGGGCTAGAGTAACACACTARCGGTTTTATACAGGTGCAGAACTAGTGCAGGGGGCTTAAGGCCATGCTGATGCAGCACAAGGTAAAGACCAAGTTTTGCAGAAAGAAAGCTTGGTTGCTTGTTGGCAATGCTACAGAGCTGCCCCAGTCTTCATGGCAAAGCGGATGCACCCGGTAGGTATGGGTCTTCCTCCTCTTTCAGCATCCTACCAGACAGTAGCAAGGAGCAATGAAAGCAGTACATGCAACACCTGCAAACCTTGAATGCATAGATATTTTGAGCATGCAAAATGAGCAGCCACATCAGATTACATAAACCACAAAATAAGCCATACTAAGCTCCAATAGAACTGTGGATTTCAAGGGATCGGTGCTAAATCTGAAACACAGATACAGAGCTGGGTGATAAGGGCCTTACCAGGTAAGATCTTCAGAGTAGACAGCATGTTTATGTTTCTTATATGCAAAATAGAAGATAAAAGATGAACTTCTTTCTCAGAATTCTGTACCCAAGCTCTGGATCTTCTGTGACTGATAGTCCACACACTGAGTAAAGGGTGCTCATCTAAAAATCTTTTATGTATGATGCACTCTGACACACTAATCCATTACTGGTAATACAATTTCAGTGACACAGACAAATAACCCACATACAGTCATTTTTGCAATGGTGCAGGAAATTTTCACGAGCTCAATTTATCAAAAGTGATCACAGAAAATGCATACAAGTGTCACTGAGCATGATGGACACCTCAGGAGCACAGTCCTGTGCATTAATGGCCACATGTTAGCTCATTAGCTCTTTCCAGAAGCAGTTTGTTCTTTCTACAGAGAAACACTATTTTCTCAGTAGAAGTAGTAAAATAAATGTTTCACTAGGAACAAGTATGCTGCAGTGGCTAGCTGAGGAAATCCTGTTCTGCATGACTGACCACCCATTATTAATTATCTTACACACATATTAAATTCTGGTGATCTTTAAAAAAATGAGACCAGAACTTGACTGCTATCCCAGTGATTATGCTTCCTTCCTCATTAAAGATCTCTTTGCACACACTAACAGGATGGCACAACAGCCACAATGAAAAAGAATGAAACTGAGACAGATTTCATGAGACATCTCAGAACAGCCCTGCAGAGATCTGCAGCTACATCAAGCTAACTCCTCCAGCCAAACCTGTTGCCTGTGTCACTGACTCCCCTTCCTGGAGAAACCCTGGAAGAGCCCACACTGTGAGGATGCTTAAAGTATAGGATAATGAAGTATTTTATTTTGATATCAATATTTCTTAGAGGGTTCTGACTCCTCTTGGCACTTATTTGGTTTAAGGGGGGGGGGCAGCTGGGAGGGCAAGAGCTCAGTAGGAGTCACTCAGGAGGAACATTAAGAAAATAACAATTCTTAAAGAGATTATTTTGCTAATGAGCTTCATCTTTGCCATGCTATATGAGTTCTTCCCACACATTCTAATTATAAGTTTTGCATTAGCCTTTCCACATCTCCTGCAGTGACAGTGGAAGGTCTCTGATGCTTGGAGAAGGTGTTAGGGCCTAGGAGGTGCCTCCCCCACAACTTCTACATGGAATCAGGTTACAACCAGGGAGCTGGGATACAGTTCGTTAGTATGAGGGATTGGTTGTGTTAAACCTAGATCATCCTTCAAACCCAGATTAAATTTAAGGACACAAACCATGTGCACATTGCTGTAAGGAGGGAAATTTTGCCCCGCCGTCAAAAATCAGAGCCTACCATAAACTTTCTGTAAGTATTACTATAGTAAAYTGGAAATAACCAGATTTCACTATGAAGTTCCTCAAATGTTTTTCTATCAGTGGTTTGGTTTTTTGCCCAGGGTTACAGAATGCTGAGGTAGTTTTAAGCAGCAGCTTTACATCTACAGCTGTATCTATATATTCCCATCAACAACACTGTAGACAAGAAGTCCATAACGTGCAGCAGACATGAGGCATACACACCCTGCTCCCACTTTGACCTGGTGCCAACAAAACCCGTGTTGATGCTGTCTTGCAGAGAGGTTAGGGTGAGCAGTGCGACCAACYCCAACACATGTAACCATTACATAAAGCTTTGCACTTCCACTGGCATTTACCCTAATACCAACACAGCTGACATGTCAAGAACTTCAATAACACCCAACAAATGAGATGCAGTGCTGTTAACTACCTTAGCATACAGAATCTCTTACCTGAAGAATACCTTTATTGTTCAAAGAGTCAAATCGGGTTTCTCACCTTTTGGCGTTGGAGAAATCTTATGTAAATGGTTTGAAACAAGAAGTTTGCATGGCAAAAATCAGTAAATTAAGCAATCTTCCCTTCCACAGACAAAATTATCAGAGACAACATCAAGTACCCGAGAATAAAACATTCTTCTGAAGATATAGTTAAAGTATTTTATCCCAAAGCCAAAGTTCATCGGTTCTCAATTCATTTATGCAGCAGCATTTTGAGATACAGTGAATTACAGAGCAACAGTCTTCTGAAATTTGACAAATTTGTCATGTTAGCAGGTGGATTGTAAGAACAGAAGCACTGAAAACTAAGGYTGATTTGGTCTTAAATGATTCCACTCTAGTCCACCAGTACAGCTAAAACACCTAGATATAAATTTAGATTGCTATCCATCTATTAAAAGCCACTCTGGGATGTGGCAAGTTCAGAAATGCTATATAAATCTTTCTTTGTAAAATTTTCCCTCYGTCCTGATTCTTTGAAAAAATTATGCTGGACATCAGGCAAGAGAATTAATATTGGCTGACCAGAAAAATAGATGCCTTCCTCCCCTTGACATTTCAGCCATCACATTGAGTTATGTTGCTTAAATCTAATCACAGCAGGCTACCTTGTACCACGCTGTTATATCTGCACCATGCTGTTACATCTGATGTAATAAATCACTAAATCCTATTAGAATCAACTTATACCCAGCTGCAGTACTACTACTGTACCCCAGGGTTTGTGCTGTGTTTAAGAGATCCGGTTGCAAAATCAGGTTGCAGCAGACTGCTCCCTGTCAGGAGTGTTAGAAATGGTATTTAATTCGGGAATGTGGATTCAGGTGATCAAGACTTCACTTTTATTTATGTACATTTTTTAGGAATTAAGGTCTTTGATCACTATAGGAAAAGTATATAGTACTCAGGAGGACTAGCTGACCTCAGGAYCCTCTCTTTCTTGTTTATGAAATCTACAGTAGATTTGACTTAAAGCTTAACTCAGVCAAAGGTCATCTTCATCTACAGTCATGTAACCAAATACTCACCAGCCCCCCCCCCTTTAGAAAATCATACTCTGCCACTGCTTGAACCAACTCATAGCTACTGGCAGACAAATTCATGAAGAAAATTTCCCATATGCCACATCATTAACCTATATTTCTGGCTCCTACATCCAGATAAATACAAGTTTCCTGTACTAGGATGAAACATACTCRTGCTAATTCAACATTTCATTAACCATTTCCCAGTTTGCCTTTCCAGAGACAAATCCAGAGACACTTATTTCTTTTTTACTGGAAAGAAAAGGGCCATATGTATGTGTGCATGTGCAAATGTCACCTCAAGTCTAGAAATCTTCAATTACTAATGTGACCTGGAAAAGAAAAGAATTACTTCCCAGCAAGCCTAGACAATAATCATATATAACTTTGGACTGAAGCATTAAGAAATAATTCCGCTAGTCTATGGCCAAAGCTCCTAAAAATAAACCTCCAAAAACAGACAAGGTAATAAAATCATCATACAGGCATTGGGGATTAGCAATAAGAAAAATGACTCAAATGCTAATCTGTTACAGTACTTCATTAATTAGATTTTCAACTTGTAAAGCACAATTTTCAGGAAATGCTGTGTAGTTATGTACAGYAATTTACCCACAGACAGCCTGTCATAATCTATTTGTTTGGTTCATAATTTTTTTCTCCTGTCTTCTTTACCCATTAACTGCCACAATAATTACAAGCATCAATCTTTTGTAGCTTTTACACAGTATTTACACACCTTGAGCTACACACACACTGTCAGCTGTAGGGTCAATGCAAACCCAGTTTATYCAGTGCCATAGCAAGAAATAAAACCTAATCCCAGTCAGGCTGAGGTCTCCTACTGAGAATCTTTTTATTTGTTTTAAAAAAGACAAAAAACACCACCACTACCACCACATCACAATAAATCCTTTTCATCTGAGACAAGACTCAAATCTTCAGCTTTGGCTTTCATAAAACTTAGTGGTCTAGCTGAAAGGAGATAGGACATTCACACTAGCAAAAGTTGACAGCATTTCCTGGAATCTCCTTCCTCGAAGCGACTTGCCAATGCTCTTCTGTTTTTTTGTCGGTTGGTTTGTAACTCCATTAACAGCAAGAAACATGATAAAGTGATCCACCACCAAGCTAGCCTACTTCTGTCTCTGAAGAGCCATAAGCTCCATTCCYGGTCTTGCTTGCGCATCTGTGAGATAAACATCAGTCAAAGCAGCATTACATACTCCTCCACCCTCCAGGGCTTGTCCCCCAGCAAAGAGAACAGTCACTGACAACCACACCTGTGGACTCCGGGTATTTAGCTCAAGCTGTAAAGAAATAAGGCTTCCTGCTCCAGCAATTGCCAGTTGTGACCAGTATGATACCTCTCACACAACTGAACATTTTGGCTTATATGCAACACTGCTGTGACTTTTTAGCAGAGTAAGAATCAATTTCAGGCACTTTTCAGAAACTTTTATTGAATAAAAAAATTCAATCAGCATGTAGTTTTCAGAGGTTTTTTGTTTCAGGTCTAATATTAAAACCTAAAACATATTTTAAAGCATAGGTGAGCTTATTCRCAACCACCTGAACTTCACCAGAGGAACACCCTTGTGGTTTGTACACTGGTCTCCTTTACTGCCTCCTTTAGCCTTTTGAAGAGTTACTTCACTGCAGATGGGRACAGACTTTTGGTTCATATTTAGGCTTGTCTAATTCTAAATCCTCTAGAGAAAAGAGCAGAGCAGTATGATCCAAATGCTATTTTCTTCTAAAGCACAGGTCCAGCCAAGATAATCTAAACATTCCTTTGACACATTTACACAAAACACACTGCAGCTTACAAAGTCTACATGTAAAGTGAGGATTCTGCATTGCATGCAACTATTTCTCTCTGCCAAGATGTTTTCTTAGTTATATGTGGGATTTTTAGTACTGCATAAATGACCTATTACTTCTGTAGCTGTGTGAATTTTCAAATACTACCATATGCTTCTGTCTCCTCAGTYTAAGCAAACCCATAGTAAGCTTAAATTGAAATAATTCACAGTAAAAGTTTCTGGTTTTTATTATTACTGTGAAATTGTTCAATTAGTTATAATTCTACCAGCTTAAATCAAACATGTTTTTGCTTCCCTCAGCACTGCAGTGTACCCATATAAACCTGAACAACGATTATACGTACCTGGAACAAAATGTTGGATATAGGATGAGACAGTTAACTGATTCGCTGTGCCGGATCAGGCCACTGAGCCATCCAGCATGGGATTCAACTTCCCGCAATGGCCAACACCGCACGTTTCAGAGAAGACAGAAGACCCCCCACAGCTATAGGGGTAAGGGGATAAACCGTATGTAGTCAGCCAGCGTATACTGTGAAGCATGAGATTCAATTAGATTTATCATGTTTAAGCTAACAGGGCCAAAGTTTTCATTAGCAAAAGCACCTCCTCTGCCTGACACTGACCATCTGCCAAAGGCAGGGTTCAGTTTCTAGCGATCATTACTGGCCACGCACCTAGCTTGAAACCTGGAAAACTTACATCACGCTGCCTGGCTGTTCAACAGGCTGTAACTCCTCATTTACAAACAGCCAGTCAAACAGCTTCCCAGCAGGGTGCATCACTGACAGGAGAGAACAAGAAGAGAAGGGATGGGAAAGGAGCTGGCACGAGGTAGCAGCTAGCCCTACTGTAAAGTACAACAGCAATATTTTAAAGTCACCCTCTCCGACCTCCTGAGGCAACCTGACTGAGCTGCCAGAGCAGCTCTATCATGCTCCTCCGCTAATGCTCTTCGATCCCATGACATCTTGGGGCTGTATCATGCACTCAAGCTTAGGCTGAGCAACACAATCTTATCCAAGATACCCTATAGCCTGAAGTCACTGTGTCACTTCCCTAATGATCAGCCCAACCACTCTGTGCTGCCTGGGAGCTGACCATCTTGCTAGCCACCAGCATCTGAACATAAACGTTTATGATGTGTAATACTAGGAAGCAAAATGCCGATTCAGAGGTAAGACTACTCCAGCACCCACAGAGCCCTAGCTACCCCAAGCAGAACCCTTTAACATTCCCTCTTCCAGAAGGTCTGCTCCCAAAGGCTGCAGATTATCTCAAGAGCGCTGGGTTACTGTCATTATAGACACACATAGGAATACCTTCCTGGCCTTTCAGATGTTATTTTGAATTTTTAATTTCCTCAGTTTTATGATGCTTCTGTTTTGTTACCAGAGATGTCCAAAACAATGATAAAATCAAAAATAACAGGTCTCAATCCTGCCCATTGGGTTCCTTCAAACAAGCCTCTTCCTCTCTCCAAACCCTGCCAAAGCAGCAGTTACATCCTGGGTGCCCCCTCCAGGGCTCTCTGGAGGAGTAGTCCTTTCCTGTCAGGACACAGGTCACTAGGCTTAAACAAAGATGAAAGTCTTCAACAGTCACAGACTGATCCATAAGACTCATCTTGCTGTGGTCCTCTGTAAATGAACCTCAAAGAGGGATAAAGAGTGAAGAACAGTAAAACTGAACTTGAGGAAAGCACGCTTTCACAAGATTAGATGAAATGAGGTTTTGATGTGTTTTGGAGTGGAATGGAGAGGAGAGTGGTTGTCTTTAAAAAGCACTGTGTGTTCAACTTTGGATAACRTATCCTCAAATAGCATACTCCAGGTCCTAAATCTTGACACAAGCAAGTAAAGTAGTTTGAATATTACTCCACTCATTAACAAGTGGATTTGTTTGACAGAAGCATTAGAAACAGAAAATGCATTAAAGTTGTTTCCTGTAAGATCAATGAAAAATGAATGTCATTTCTATCCCTTATTGGTCAAGCTCAACAGATGCTAGCAGTGTCTACTTAAAAAAATATTAATCAGAATGGTTCATGCTGTAGACATTTAGCACACCTATAAATCAGCATCACTGCAAGGACATATTTTCCTTTGCCTACACATGCCACTTTTCCAACTCAATGTTATAGATATCAGTGATATTACACTGATGATAATTCTCATTTTAATTGCACAGAACCCCAAAACTGTATTAAATGTGTCACTGGAGAGAGCTGAGTGTACTTCCAATTAAACCTGAACTTTAACAAAGATGCATATACTATTTATTACAAAAATATATTAATCATCTAAATCTGTTGTGGAATGATTCACGAACAATTCGTTTGTAAGCTATGCAAGACTGCCCCTATTCAGAGTAAATTCTAAATTTAGATTCCACAGCAGTTCACTTTAAAAGAAATATTAAATCGGTGATGGGATATGGAACATTACTCTTTTAGATAAAAATAAGAGGTTGTCTAGAGATTCTAATTAGTTCGGTAATCTATGAATGAATATAGCCAACTTTAAATACAAAGAATAATTCTGGAGTCTCTCTTCCACTAATTAAGAAATACCTGTAGTAGTGGATTAATTGAAGATTCCTGTTAAGTGTAACTAATAAGGCTAAGCTAGTTTTGATGACAACTGAGACTAGATAAACACATTAGAATCATTTTTCTGCTTTGGAAATGGTAAAGATTTGGCTTCACAGTCTTGCCTCAAGCAATGCTTTGCATAACTGCGTTTTATGAAATGTCATCAGCTCTTTCAGCATCTGAGGACCTACTGTGAGGGAAAGACGTGGCTCTATGTCATACATATTCTGACTACTTACCAAAATAATGGGAACATCACTAATCTGATTGATGACACATGGATCAAGAAGGGCTAAAATGCTCTCTTCACAACTTGATCTTAAACAGTTTAGAGAATAACTTCAAAATTAGATTCAAATTTCCAAAAGGACTTTAGTTTTGTCGTTGGACATGTGCTCCAGATTTTGCATAAACTTTCATTTGCAATTGTATATCAAAGAATTTGACTGTTCCTTAAAATTCAATGCATGCACAAACATTATTGTTTACTTGTGCATACACAGACTCCAATTAAATATTCCTATTCAACAAGGACACTGTTTAAGTTCAGCCAGATTTGTTTGAAATAAAAATATCTTAAGTTACATTTTACTCTCTAGGCACTTCTAATTGTCCAAATTTGTAAGATTTTTAAGGATGAACCTGATACCACTGGGTTTTATGAGACAGATAGTCAGAAATCATGGGCTGATATTAGGAAATTCCCTTATGTCACTTGATTCCAGGGCAGCTCTAGCTTGAGACTGCAGACATTCAGCACAAAATTGTTTCTGCTCAAAGCTTCTAGGTTTCCAGTTGTACACCAAGAACTTTGGCACAACTGAAATACCCAGCTCAAAACAGAGCTCTTAAAATTTCCACTTTTTTGCTAAGGTTAGTTTGAATGCACATGTTATGTGCAGGATATAGCACATTCCAAAACATCTTACTCCCTCCAAAACAGCTATTAATCTGATAGAAAAAGACATTGCACATTTGGAAACCAATTTTAATAAAACATTCTGCAAATTTAAATGCAAGCGCAGACCAGAGCAGAATTATAACTAGAAATAGCTATTTGGGGAAAATTACGTATTATGATTAACTAACAAATGCATTCTGATAATAGAGTGAAGAAAGCCACTTAGGTACACAGAGGTATTAGGATTCCATATTGCCAGAGGAGTGCAAAGGAAGAAAAGAAAAACAGGCTAATTAAATATGCTTTTTTAGCTCCCTTCTCAGATATAAGTGGCCTTTCATCTCTGGCAGAAAACTTACGTGATTTGGGAATTCACCTTAGCACTCTTATCATTAGCTCACAGCCTACGTAAAACACACAGCAAACTGGGCGGGGGGGGGAGGGAACGATGCATACAGCTTGCAGATAAAAACAGCATCTTGTTTCACTAAGATCTATGTACCGCCAAAGGATAGGAACATTAAAAACGGGAAAATGGCCAACAGCAGCCCCTATAGTAAGGTTATAGTAAAAGCTTGAAGGTTTGCAAGCAGTAGAGAAATTCAGCAAGTAGCATCTGTTCCTTTGGTTTTATATTAGGCATTTCCATAAAAATCCAAATGAATGAAGAAAGCCAATGCAAATCATATCAACCCTTTGTTTCTTTCCCCCGGAAAAGATTTCCTGTACCAGATCTGGTATCTCAAACAATTGAGAATAAAATTAAGAACTCTGTCAGGGAATGAAAAAAATAACTTCTCTGATCCTGAATGAACCCCTCTAAATGCAGTTCTTAAAGCATGGTGGATAAAGCACATCTGCAGTCTCTATCCAAACTGCTTACCAAGGCAAGATGCCTCATCAACCCAACAAGAAAGTATGCTCAAAGAGCTGTTTATTCTCACATTTTTTTCTTGTCTTTTTTATGAAAGTCAGAAATAGGCACACTGGTAGGCCGTGAAACTCAGAATGATGGAGTTTTTTTTTGTTTTTTTTTTTTTTTTTTTTTTTT
>NW_028185039.1:8463970-8471197 GCF_003343005.1 Rhea americana | reverse complement strand
AAAAAAAGAGGTATGAAGCTGTAGCTGCACAGTGTTACCACCACTCAGGAGTCAGAACTGACATTCATCTTTTACCTCGCAGGGTGTAGGTCTAATTCTCTCCTGTTTCATGCCTCAGTCATTCAAGAATTGTGCACAGGAAAAATCTCCAAATCATTTCTTTCTTACTCCCCCATCCCACCCCAACAACTAAGATCACATAACACCCAAGACATTGGAAAATCATATTCTGCTGATCTAGGAGTCATATATTCTAAGCTATTCTTAAGGCCTCAAACAGGAACAACTGGTAAATATGCTGTTATGGTGCCTTTCCCCAGGCCTGAAAGGATGCCAGTAGAGAACACTTGGTCAAAAGTACCAGTGGTGGAAACTGTCTGGCATTACAGGGGAAAGAAGTCCGCACAGCGGCCAAAAGGCCTTCAGCCACTGAGCTAAGACAGCCTCTCTTGCTAGTCCTGCTTGGTTTCAAAACTAAGAAATGCACTCAATGAACAAATAAATGGAGGGACAGAGAATAAACAGCCCAAGATTATGGCCTACATATATTGCCAGAGTCCTATGTCTTTAAGCTGTAGCAAATAATATGAAAAAAAGAAATAAACTGAGAGCTAAATGAGCTAAAATTAGTACTATGCCAGAGGAGAATGTCTATTGCCAAAGGCAAAGAAAGAGTTGATGAATGATGCAATTACAGCAGCCAAAAGATAAATCTCTATTCCCTACTCTAAATCCTGCTCAACAAATAAATTAGTCATGTCATCAAAAAAAAAAAAAAAAAAAAAGAAGAAGTACCTGCACTTCCATATTGGCCGATTTGCACTGGACGAGAATGGATGACATTAAATTTGACCGAGCAGGACTCCAGCTGTTCTTTTGTACGGAGTCATGGGGAAGCTGGAGTGCTGCCATTATTTCTGCACCCACTGCTTTTGCTGCTGTAACTCGTAGGATTCACGGTTGCCTGTTGACTCTCTCTTTGCAAGGAGTCCTGAGCTATTTTAACTGCCCCATTATGTTCACAATTTCCTCCTTTGCATTTAATTCTCAGTTCTGTTGGCTTAAGGGTCACGAGCAGCAAAACTTCTCCATATTGGTCTCTTTTCTAGGTCTTACAAACTAAACACAGACACAAAACCATTAAACAACTGCTACGTGAAACAATAAGCTGCTGCTTTCAGTTCCAGGCTCTCACAGGAACAACCTGCTCCTCAAAGCAAGTTAATTGGCTTTTAAGGAGCAGCCTTTTTCATGTAAAAGAGGCAGCCTAAGTTTATACTACAGCACTGGAGTTCAGTTCTTGACGCCAGCRTATCTGCAACCAAGCTTGGTATAAGTGAAAGCCTGAGGGCTTGATCCTGAATTAATAGAAAGTTGGTGGCAAAAATTCCATCAATTTAAACGATACAGGTCTCTAGCTGATTTGCTCAATTCCTCCATCAACACTCACCTTACTCCCTAATTTGTATGCTTGTAGGAGAAACCTAGCAGATTGGTTATGCTGGCAATCTTGGTATCAGTGCAAGGTGTAACACAGCCTGTCTTATCCAGAAGGAAGATTTACTTAACCTGAAATTTATTCCTCAGCACATGATCCAAAGGAAAGAGTATAATAATAGTTGAAAAAGTAAGAGAAAATAGATGTGTTTCTAGAGGCTCCTATATCCAATGGAGGACAAAACGTTACATACGAGTGGGCTACAGCTTCCAGGCTCTGCTCGTCTAGCACGCTACTAGAGGTAATTCTACATTCTCTCAATTGTTTTGCATAACAAATTTCAGTTTTCATAGAAGTTCACTCTGATTGCTAAAACCGTTCAAATTGCCTATGATACTAATGGYACTAATAATATTTCCCCTGTATGCCTCTCTTCCTTTTTCCCCCATCTAAAATCCAAAGAGATGCTTCTTTATCTACATTAARTTAACTTGCTGGCTGCCCAGAAGCCTAACTAAATATTTTTTATACTCAGTACTCACATAATCGGGAGAAATAAGAATAAACAAGAGCCATTAATTAAATCTCACAGGGAAATATATTACTGCAAATGAGAAAGAAAACCTATTTTTCCATAACAACTATTTTATGCTAAATGCATCATAATTGCTATTCACAACTAGATCGAGGGTTTGTTTTTCCAACACTCATTTTCTTTCCATTTGTGATCAGACTGTAAACTAAGTCTGACTCTTTCCATTCACTCCTGAACTTTGAGTCACGGGTGCATCTGCAGCACGAGAGTCGCAGGGAGCCCAGCAGCAAGTCGGAGCAGCGCAGTGCGGTGGGAACCCACCAGCTCAGGTCTCACGTCAGACACCSGCGTTGGTGCCGCCCTGCGCTCGCAACAGTCAGCTCTCCTGGTTCTGCGTCTCGTGTCCTCCTTCCCATCCAGTCCACAGCCACCACGGGTAAAGCCAGTCTGGGTCAGCAGTCTGCAGCCGCAGTGCAGATGCWTCCTGTGCTTCATGTGCCTTTGGGCGGAGGGCTTCGTGAGCAGAGACAACCCCAACAGCTTTGCAGGGGTGCGGGGGAAAGTATTTTCTAGATCAAGCCATAGAAAAACTATTTCCTAACTAATAGCCTTTCAAGTTACATGGTTCTAATTAATGGTAAGGTTTCCCATTTCTAAGAAGTTCTGGAGGTGAATTTTGTTGAAATACCAAAAGTGAATGTTTTTTGTCTTCACTTGGCTATCTGCCACACACACACACACTTCCCCTTCCCCAGAGTAGCTCAGAGAGAATATTCCAAATGTTGAAATCCCACCTGTGTGTAAAATAGCATTTTAATAAATAAATATATCCATAAAATATTCCAAGCTTGTCTTCTTGCCTTATTTTGTTACATTATGCGCATACGAGAACTCCTGCGAAGCTTACAAGGCTCGTGACTAACGAGTTACAGCAGACCACGGAGGACCGAACCAGCCGCCCCGGGAAGCGCCGGGAGCGCGAGCTCCGCGGCAGGCGCTGAGCGGACGGCGCTCGGCGCGCCGTGGGGCGGCAGGGCCCCTCCAGCTCCCCGCGCCGGCTGGGGTTCACGGCCGCCGGCGACCCCGCCGCCGCTCCGGCGGGGAGCGAGCTCGGCCGCCCGCCGCGCTGGAACGCGGCCTCTCCCCCAGGGGCACGCTCTGCTCTCTTAACATGCCTCATCCCCGCAAGCTGCAAGTCGAGCTCAAATCAGATCAGAAAGGGTCGTTATTAAAGGAGGGCCGGCGCCCCCGAGCTCGAGCCGGAGCGGAGGCGGCCAGCAGCAGCCACGCGGTCCTTACGCGCTCGTGATCACGGGGACGGCCCGGCGGCGCAGGCGAACGCCCCAACAGCTGCACAGCTGTTACTTCCGAACCGTACCTCCCGCCTGAGCACGCGGCAAGACCCTATCCCCGAGGGCAAATGCGGTTCAGCGGCAAATTCCAACAAAACCCAGCCCATACGTGGCAAAGAAACATCTTGCACCGAACACACGGCAGAACGAGACCTCCGGGTTTTACAGCGACAGTAACCRACAGGTATAAAACAGCCTGTAGCCCCTGGAAAATAGCAGGCAGAAAGACACGACTAACAAAGCAAAGATATTTAGTATGTGTGTTTAATATGTAGGTATAGCCAGGGGCGAACACGTCTAAAGACTGAGCACTCTCCTTTTATATATATGTACAGGAAAAAAAGTCTTAGGACGCAGTCTAATACTGCGTGCATATGCATGCACATAGGTATATGCATACCATACCCAATCTAATCCTAAGGGTGTTCCCATAACTCAGCCTCTATGTTTGTCCTCTCACAAGCACAGAACAACGCTCCTCCTGCTTCCTATTGCTTGAGGACTTTTCAGTTCGCTTAATCTCTTATTCAATAGCCACCRATACACCTAACCCCCCCATCACAAATTTGACTAATCTGCTGCAAATCCACACGCATTTGTCTTCACAGCACCCTCCAGTGAGTGGTTTCACAATTTATAATTTACTTTACATGAAAAAGATGCTTCCTTTTCTTTACACCTTGTGCCACCTTGTTCTGAAGTTGTYGTCACCATCCACGGTCGTACAGGTCACTAGGATTTACACACACAGAGTCTTTTCAAAGCCTGTTCACTCTGTCCTGGACACACTTATATTATCCAGGTGTTGAAGGTGCTCCATCTCTGATCCTCGATGCCCTTGTCCTTGTCTCTTCAGCTTCTGGCCCGTGAGAATGAGAACACCATACTGTACTTGGCACGTGAATGAACCATTCGTAAAAGAGACGGAATGATGTGTTCTGTGTTGTTTGGCTTTTCCTAATAATTTCTAAGATTATATTCAGTTTTTGACAACTAAGCTCAAGAGATGATGTTTTCAGAGAATTATCAACAATTCAAGCTCTTTCTTACTGTTTAGTAATAACAAAATTATACCTCATCTTTATGTGGGTATTGATGCAYTCTTATTTTTCTACTGCACATCCAATCTCCATTTAACCCTATGCTTTGTAACCTAGCTACTCAGTATTTTCARATTTGCCCTATAATGAGAAAACATGTATTGCACTGGATGCCAAAAGGCCATTGATGGTACTAAGTAGCTTTTCCTTCTCACAATCACTTTGGAATAAGGAAAGGCTAGATCAGCAAAACAGAAACTGCATACAAGGATATAACRCCTTCTATAGGCATATTCCCTGTAGGTCCATAGAGTCCTTTAAAGGACTCTAAGACCTTTATAGTCTGGTAAAATGACCATTTTACACAACAGCAGCAATTCTGTTGGTACTTATCCGGCCAAAAATAAAGTTTCATTCAGACATGGCTTGAAGAAATACAGTGCTATATTCCCTGAGCTCTCTGGTAGCCAAATTATGCCAATAGTCTTTACTGAATATGGGCAAGTCTTAAAGTGCTGTATAACTTAATAAAAAAATGGCAACACCAAATAATTATGAAGAACAGCTTTTAAAAAGCATGCTGAAATATGTAATTCTTAATAACTTGCTGATTTCAAAGTAATTTCTGTTGAATCTTGTTGGTTTTATCCTCAGTAATGCGATTCCAGGGAACTTTTCATCATGGAAGCTATCTCCTTTTTTTATACCAACTGTCTCACAAATAACGCACACAAAAAAATTGCATTCATTAGACAGTTATCAACACTTTTTCAAACATCACTAAAAGATCATAGAAAATGATATTATAATACATTCAAATTTTCACAGTGAAAGTGCCTGTCAAGCAGTAGTTGCATTTTCACTGTGCTTGCAGAGCAGGAGAGCACGCTGCCGTACAGCGCRCTAACTGCTAGCCATTTACCGGATTGCGTACACCGTCACAGGAGGCAACGATGGGCTGTTCAGGAGCTCATCCTCGACCTAACCGAAAGCAGTTTTACTATCAGTTCGAATGGAAGTAACATTAGGCCAAGAGCATCTAATGCAAAACGAGAGATAGGAGCTAGCTCTAACTGGGCACACACGAGTTCTGAAAGACAGCGTGGATGCAGAAAAATAGAGCCTAAAGTACTTCAAGCCCACCTTATTTTCCTAGAATTATTTCATTCTTACAAAAACACTATTTCTTTTATTCTTCTCATATTAAATTACATATTAAAATATTTTTTCCAAGCCAAGAAAACTGGCATTTGCATGTTGGAAGTGTTGAAAGGAGATGTTCTCAGCCRTTGAAATCTGTTTCCTAAAACTTTTTCCACACAAAAAAAAATTGATCCAGTCAGTCCTTTCCCACACAATTCTGGTTTTGACAAACTGGCATTTCTAGATGCAGTRTGCTCATCTAAAACAGCCTGTTCAGCTCTATTTAAATACATAACAAATGTGAGCAGTGGAACTATGTGATGCAGCATATTTTGTCTGGGATCCAAATCATCATATTGAATAAAGTTTCTGTATCCATGTTCAGCGACTGCTCCAACACAACAGCACAGACCAAATTGTTTTCTGGAGTTGTGAGTGAAGAGAGAGCACTCAGGAATAGTAATTGCGTCGCAAACAGAATCATTTCCATGTCATTACATCTCTTGCAGAGATGTCCAGAATACCCAACTGCTAYGTCAGGTAAGGCGAGGAACAATAGCATGTTTTTAAATTAGCRGTATGAAGCTCCCTGCAGCTCAAATACAGCCAATTTAGGATGGTGTCACTTGCACACAACCAGCACAACAATTATATTCACTTTTTTTTTTTATAGATAATTTAGATTATATGTTACGCAAAATAACATTCGCTATTAGCATAGGATTCACATCAAAATTTAAGGCAYAATAACTAATCCTTTCTCTAGCAACCAGCACTGCAAACTGCCAAGCTAACCATAYACACGAGACTTTACAAGACTAATCAATGAACACTTCGTAGGCTAGATTATTAATTTTTAAGCATTTSTATTCTTTCCAAACACATATAATAGAGAACATCATTCAGTTTTATAGATCTTCACTAATTTGCTACTCTTCATTTAGTTTAATAATCATTTTATGAATGATTTCATTTGTTTTACAAATCTATTTAATTTTATGCTTTCTGCAAAATCATATCATCAAAAACCGTAACAGACATTTTTACATTGATGAAAAGATCTAAAAACAAGTGTACCAAGGAGACAACGTGGAATGAAAAGATTAAGATGTAAAATTGAAACTTTTATTTAATTTGTCAACAATAGGTGACCAATTCTGGGGCTAAAACAATGGGAGAGAGCCTGAAACACTGGGGATACCTCAGTGTCAAGCGACTGTGTGATTCTGAGCTGACTGYGTCTCGGAGAACAGGCAACAGGCACCCTTCGATAATCACTGCAGTAATCAATATTAAAGAAAGTCCTGGTAAAATCTAGAACTTCAGCAACAGCTGACAGCTTGCACCAGTTTGAAACAGGTGATAAACTTTCTTAGACAAAGTGTTTTAAGATGRAAAAAATCAGAAGAAATATACAAGCACCATACTGCAGCTGCAGCARTATGACAGTAGCCCCGGAGCTGAAATCAAGGAGTAGACATCCAAGTGCAGAAGATGTGACCCTTTTTCGCATTTACATTAAATAACAAGCTTCAGTTCACCTCCTCCGCGTGCAAACTGCTAGACTTCTGCACAGCTCTCGGGCGCCAACTCAACGCGCACTCAAGTCCAAGGTATGTGTACAGCTACGACCGACCCAGCAGCTGCATCCTCTATYTCTGCAACTTAGACTTGCCGTAACGAAACGCGGGTAGCGCCAACAGCGCCGCGCCGCAGCGG